>NC_041337.1:8783967-8922309 GCF_004354835.1 Perca flavescens
ACTGATCAGGAGGGCTGGTGATGTCGTGGGGGAGGAGCTGGACACACTGACAGTCGTGGCTGAGAGGAGGATGCTGTCCAGGCTTCAGTCCATCTTTGGATAATGTCTCACACCCTCTCTACGACACACTGGCCCAGCAGAGGAGCACCTTCAGCAGAAGACTCCTCTCACCCAGATTCACCACAGGGCGCCACAGGAAATCGTTCCTGCCTGTGGTCATTAAACTTTACAACACCTCCCTCAGAGAGTCGCACACCCCCTCTCTGTAATCTCTCAAACACTGACAATCATTTCTCTTTTTTATTGCACTTTTTGCACTTTAACACTGTACATTTGATCTTTTATATATTAGTACTGTGTATTTGTTTTTAAATGTTAAAGTCTGGATAATATATGTTGTTTGTATATGTTGTTTGTATATCTGGAGTTGTAACAAAAATAATTTCCCCCTGGGATTATTAAAGTATTTCTGATTCTGATTCTGATAATCCGGTGAATATTTTTGATTTGAGTACTTACATGGTATTATCTTTACTTACAATTATCTATCTATATGTTCTTCATATGACAATTTGTTTTCTTATTTTGAAGGCAAAATTATTTAATTTCCGGTCTAACAGTTGTTATCTGCGTTTAACTTGACGGAGATTTGTCCATGGATTTGTCACCTTATATACTGTCTATGTTTGTCACAAGGGGCGGCTCATGGGCGAGTCCATCAGAGAGGTAAGTCTCTGGTAACGTCAAAGAATTTCTAATATAGACCGGCTTTGCTAACGTCAAAAAAGAAAACACCTTGCGCATGTCGGATCGTGCAGGCAGAACAGATCGCGTACCCACAGTACATGTAGCCTACTTTTCTTAAATATATTCATGTCATGCTACTTTGTACCCTGTATTTTATAGGTGACGTGATCCATGTTTTTTCCCGTCAATATTCAATTTCCATTGTTAGCGTTAACAGCACGTGGTTTCCTGTTTCCGACAAGCATAGATATATACACGCCTGACGCTGTCAGTACCCGATCCGTTCCACCTGCACAATCCGTTCACGCATGCGCAGATGATAATACCGTTTTACGACCTGGGTACTGACCGACAAGAAGCTGCAGCCGTCAGGAACAGCCCATATTTACCATTGTGGATTAGCAGCAGCCGGTGACTCTTCACATTTAGTTGGGTAAGTCAAAAACGCTGTTCCTATGCTTGGACAAACTAAAGTTTAATCTGCAAAAACAAACCGACAACGTAACGGCGTTGCCATTTGAACGTGACTAAAACAATATATTATTAACGTTTGTTGATGTTACGTTAGCTAGCTAACTGAGTTAATAGCTAACGTTAGCTAAACCCAACCTGGGTTGACAGGAGCGATTGCGATTTTATGGATTTTATAGGTGGAAAACGTACTAAAATATTGTCCTCAAGTAAAAGTACCAATACTTTGATGAAATATTACTCAAGTACAAGTGAAATTACCTAGCTAACTGAAAAATTACTCAAGTAAAAGTAATAAGTAGTTCATTTAAAATGTACTTTAAGTTAATGTTACTTAGTTACTACTCTCCCATGTAGTGAAAGTAGGACAAGTTAAGAGGTCATAAATCCCAAACTATTTTGTTTTTAATTACAGAAAATGTATTGTACTAATGTAATAACCACATAACACATGTCACACATGCCATTTAAGACCCTTAGAAATGTATAATGTGCAATTTTAGTTCAGACAATCCCATAAAACGTTTTCAATCAATAGAAAGTGAAAGTACCATACATGTTAGTTCTGAGGGCCATCCTTCTTTTCTTCACAAACATAAACAACAGTTATAATGCAAATCAAGGCCAAATCACGTGTTTTGACTCCATAAATGGGTGAGACCCTAATGTTCACAGCCCAGACTAGCAGCTAGCTTCTACACACCTAAGTAGCCCATATGAGCTAATTAGATGTACTGTATGTGAATTAATTTAGCCAGTGTCCTACATAGGTTGTCCTATGGGTTGCTAGTGCTAGACACAACTTGTTTTGCTAATTGGCAATTTGCTATTAGTCATGAAAACTTTGTTTGAAGTACCAATGCACAAATACTATTGGCCCTCAAGAATTGAAATCGTTTTGGGCAGCACAATTCTATGTTGCGCTATTTCATTTTTTTCTTCCTTTCGGTTTTCGTTAGTCATACGTTTTTTTTTTTAAACTCTAACGATGGGATTTGTAATGTAGCGAAATACAATCCTTCACTCAAAACATAATCAAGTACATTTTAAATTACCGATTTTAAAAACTACTTGAAAAATACAAAATACACAACAAAACTACTCAATACAGTAACGTGAGTAAATGTATTTCGTTACTTTCCACCTCCTGATTTTATGTTCTGAGAATGATCTAAATTAAACACTCGGCTGAGCACAATTTAACGCATTTCCCCACCCTGAGTATCTACCAGTATTGTCAGTATAGATCTATTAATATATAGATATATGAATTGAAGTTACGTTAGTTTAACCATGACGTGTTACCGCACACAGTTTGTTTTAATGAAGGAAGCTGGAGGCAGCAACATACGCCATGAAGCATTAGTAGTTTTACAGGCTGACGTTACTGCTATTGGCATATTTGTATTCCTCTTTGTAAAACATATGCCGAATTTACCAGGCAAACCTGTCGCTACAGAAAAGATGTGAAAGAAGTCACTGTTCCATTATGAAGTCACTGTTCCATTATTAATTTGACTATTATCGCCACTGTTCATCATATCCCCAACCGGCCCGTCAGACACCGTCTACCAAGAGCCTGGGTCTGTCCTAGGTTTCTTCCCAAGAAGGAGTTTTTCCTCGCCACTGTCGCACTGCTTGCTCTTGAGGGAATTACTGTAATTGTTGGAATTGTTGGGGCTTTGTAAATTATAGAGTGTGGTCTAGACCTACTCTATCTGTAGTGTCTCGAGATAACTCTTGTTATGATTTGATACTATAAATAAATAAAATTGAAAAGAGCTCGGTTAGATTAGGCACATAAACAGTTCCACGCTAGTCGGATAATATTGATATAGTTTGAATGGGGTTTGGCGTGTTGTTTTCTTAGGCAACTAAGGACAGGACTAAGCATATTTTACTAACAAAGATCGAATTTGAACCATTATACATTATTTGAGACTGAATATTTAACGTTATTTGTGGTTTAATGTGTTTCGCAGAGTTGGCTCTGCTTGAATGGAATCAGCGCGAGTATGAACCATATTAACTAAGTTAACACTCTGACTGTTTTACTTACATTTGCGTTTCTCTTTGCCAGAAAGCTCCCAGACTTCAGTCAGACTTGGCAGATTCCGTCATGTTTGTCACTTACTTCCTACTGCTGAGCAGTCTTTGCCATGTCATTACAACTCAAGGTGAGTGGCAGAGTGGATAAGCTTGTGATATAGGCTATGTGTGATTATACACAAGCTGTTTACTTATCTTGTCCTCACTTTCAGTGTTCATCTTTCTCTTTCTGTATTTTTCATTGTAGCTCAAGACTAGGGGTGCACCGATCTGATATTAAGATCAGATATCGGCCCAGATATTGACAAAATAGCTGATAGTTGTTTTTTCTTTTCTTTCTTTTTTCCTCCGTCGCAGGTCATCCTGCGTCATTTGCCAGCAGCATAATACTGGGCCGTATACTGGGAGCCATGTTAACTGCGTACCCTTCTCACTCATGGTTGTAACTTTGTAACTAGGGGTGGGAGATATTGACAAAAATGAATATCTCGATATTTTTTTTCAATATCTATCGATATTCAGACGATATTTTTGAAATCCTTCTAGAAGTTAAAAGAAGCCCTGTTCGGAGGCTATTTTGGTGGTTCTCTTGGGAAAATGTACAAGCAAGATGAAATCAGGGCTCCCTTGTAAAAGAGATTTGACTATCTCAATGGGACATCACCTGGTAAAATAAAGGATAAATAAAAAATAAATAATCATAACCATAAACAAAGGGCTCTGTTCTGTAACATATCGCACACAACCATGTCCTTATTGGAAGCGGTCCTGGAGCTGGGACAGGGCCGGGTCAGACTAGGTTCTGATAGTCCTTCTACTTGGCTCTATAGTCCTTCTGACCGGGATTTATGCTGGGATCAGGAGTTGGATGTGATCTGACTGGCCCAGGTGTGGGAGAGGTGCAGTTCTGTGTGCTTTTTTGATGTTAAAGTATACATGGTCTAGTGTGTTCTTCCCTCTAGTAACACAATCTACATGCTAGGAGAAACCTGGAGGGGAACAGACTTTAAGGACGCCTTGTTAAAGTCCCCTGTATCCCGTATCCAGGTGATCGCGCTGCAGTTTGTTTACTGTGGTTAGCAGTGAACCAAACTTTTGCTAACGCTAGCATCGGGGGCTATGTAGACGGCAGTGTGCTTTTTTCGTAGTAAATGAAATGGTCAGTATATTACCGACAGGGCTCCAGGTCAGGTGAGCCGTGCTGGGCAACGATCCTGCAGTTGGTACTCCATTCATTGTGCACAAAAATGCAGTCCTCCGCCTCTGGTCGTACCGGAGTTATTTTCTCATTCTGCCGGTAGATAGCTAGCTCGGCGTACTAGCGCCGACAACAACCTGGAAGGCTCGGTCAGGCTATGTCCTCCGGGATGTTATGAGCCGCCTGGAAGGCTCTCGTAACGGCTGTGTTGTATCGTGGTCCTTTATTGATTAGTTCAGTGTGGCTGTACGTACTTGTATAAATATACACCGACAGGAGAGCCGCTGGACAATCGCGCACCGCCATCATTGTTGACATGAGTGAACATCATAACGCGCAAGGTAAGAACTAGCTAGTAGCAGCTTACTCTCGTGCGGGACGATCGTGATTTTGTACAAAAAATACAGTCAAACAAACCCTAAAATCGCTACATATAATTGTTTAGAAGGTTATAGCATGGTTTCCGCAGGTCATTAAAAAGCATGAAAAGTAATTAAATTGATTTTGTGAAAATTCAGGCATGAACTGGCATAAAAAGCATGAACTTCGATGTTCAAAGGCATTAAAAATTATGTAAAGTTGATGGAATAAAAACATTGTTTTTCACGATTTATTTTGATTATCTAAACATCTAAATCTAATTTTGATCGGAAGTATAGCGTAATGGTTGACAGGCGGAACCTTTTAATTGGCTGTTTTTTACGGCTGGTGCACGAAGTGGCAATACCGGATGCTAGTAATGTGGTGTGAGTGAGTCTACTGTCTATGGTGTGAGTGAGTGTACGCTGTGGCGAAAGAACGGAGGAAATATCAAATGACGGAAAAATGGGAAATGCAAGTTTCAGCAGAAGTGGCTGGAGGATGAACTTTTCAGAACCTGGTTAAAGCCCGGCGACGGTAAACCCGGAGAGGCAAAAAAAACTTTGCACAATGGCCGTCAATGTGGTGAAATCACACATGCAGTCTGAGAGTCACAAGTCGGCGCTTAAAGGCAGGCAGCAGTTAACTGTTTCGAATCGTTTTGCCGTGACCAGCAACGCAACTTCTGCTGTTGAGACAGAGTTGGAGCAAAAAGGAAAGGAACTTATGGCGTTTTTCCATTACATGGTACTTACTCGACTCGGCGCGCTGTGCGTCCCTTTTCCATTGCAGATTTTAGTGCTGCCTCAGCGTGTCTGGTCGTCATAGCGACTGCCGTGGGCGTGGCTTGGTAGCGTTGCATTTCCCCCCGACTCATTTCCTGGTTCTCTTTCTCCGTAAACAACATGAAATCAACAAGATAGTTAACTTCTCCTGCTCCAGATTTCCCACCGTGGTCAGAAAGAACAGGGGAGACTCTTTGTTTCTCTCACTATATGACTCTAGAGTCACTACTCATCACTCTCTCACTCACTTTACCACACACACTCACTATATGACTCTAGAGTCACTACTCGCCATCACTCTCTCACTTTACCACACACTCACTATATGACTCTAGAGTCACTACTCGCCATCACTCTCTCACTCACTTTACCACACACACACACACACACACACACACACACACACACACTATATGACTCTAGAATCACTACTCGCCATCACTCTCTCACTCACTTTACCACACACACACACTATATGACTCTAGAGTCACTACTCATCATCACTCTCTCACTCACTTTACTACACACACTCACTATATGACTCTAGAGTCACTACTCGCCATCACTCTCTCACTCACTTTACCACACACACTCACTATATGACTCTAGAGTCACTACTCGCCATCACTCTCTCACTCACTTTACTACACACACTCACTATGACTCTAGAGTCACTACTCGCCATCACTCTCTCACTCACTTTACCACACACACACACTCACTATATGACTCTAGAGTCACTACTCGCTGCCGAGCTAATCGCCGTCACTCTCTCACTTCTCCCTTGCTCACCAGCTACACACACACACACGGCGACTCGACACACACACCAGCGCACCAGTATAACCATCAGGCCACTTGTATGCTACGGAGAAAGCTCTGCGTGGAGCCTCCGGCAGCAAAAACACACCGCTGGCTAAACTATTTAAAAATGCCGTCTGTCGCTAGCAATGCAGTGATCAGTGACGATTCTCTCCGACCAATCAGCAGCCTGCAGGGTTTCACGTCCCCTTCTCGGCTCGCCTCAACTCGCTTGGAACTTCGACTGAGCAGGTACTAAAAAAAGTACCTGTTAGCAGGTACCAGGGACTTTTTTTCGTAATGGAAAACCAAAAAAGTAGAGTAGAGTAGAGGCGAGGCGAGTAGGTACCATGTAATGGAAAAGCGCCATAAGACATATACACAAATGGATCCCCAGGGGTGGATTTTCCTCACCTGGATCCTCAGTGTGGGTGTGGTGGGGAGGACAGAGGGTATTCCCCTTTAGAAACCAAAGTCTGGCTACACCCTATTTCAGTACCAGCTTTCAGTTCAGATGGCGGTGCTTACTTGAAGTTAGTCTAACTTTTGGGAGTGGTTGACATGATTTTGGCGAATTTGCCTACTGCCGTAAGCAGTATAGGTTCATTACTTTTAATTATCGGTGCATGTTGTTTTGAGATCCGCGGGGCAGAGACGCGAGCTGCTCAGTGAACCGTGTTCAAGGCTTACAATTTGTGTGTTAAAGTATCTGCAGTTGGACATGGGCATGAAATTAGTTTAAAGTGGCATAAAAAAGGGCATGAAAAAGCATGAAATGAGATTTGCTGATTCCTGCAGAAACCCTGTATAGTGTGCGTTGTTTGTTTTCTCTTTAACTTCCTTCAGCTCTTTTCATGTTTGGGGGGTCGGATTGTACAAATTATGAAATATTCGATATCCCAATTTTGCATATCGTCCAGACAACAATTTGAATATTATCGTCTAAACGATATATTGCCCACCTCTATTTGTAACACAATAATTAATTAAAGCTGCGAGCAGCGATGGACGGGCCCTCGCGCCTCTGCGCATGTCGGGGTTAACGGCGGACGCCGCTCCTTGCGACCGTGCATTTGCGCGGCACTCAGACGCCACAAACCATCACCAATGAAAAGGGAACTCCCTGCCGAGTTCAACGATACCTCACAGAAGACTCTACGTCATACGGTTCATTAGCTGTGAAAGGGGGCGTGGCTAAAGAATAGGGGGCGGGTCCAACCATCACCAATTAAAAATGAAGCCTCTGCTGAGATGAATGATACCTCACACAAGACTCTACCTTAAATGGGTCAGCATGTATGGCCACACCATCACCAATGAAGGAAGTCTCTGCCGAGTTCAATGATACCTCACACAAGGGTATACCTTAAACGGTTCAAATGTTATGAAAGGGGGCGTGGCTTATGCATAGGGGGCGGGCAAAACCATCACCAATAAAGAAGGAAGTCTGCTGAGTTCAATGACAACTCACACAAGACTCTACCTTAAACGGTTCAAATGTTATGAAAGGGGACGTGGCTTATGCATAGGGGGCGGGCCAAACCATCACCAATGAAGAAGGAACTCTGCTGAGTTCAATGACACCTCACACAAGACTCTACCTTAAACGGTTCAAATGTTATGAAAGGGGGCGTGGCCTGAGTAAGTGGGCGTGGCCATATTATAGGGGGCGGCTCAGTATCACACGTAGACCACACATTCTGAGTTTCATGCAAATCGGATGAGTTTGTCATAAGGCAGATTTCCTGTTGCCAGCGGAGGGCGCTATGACTAGCGAGCCATTTTTGTGCGCCTATTCCCGAAACCCTTAAAATACGTAAATTTTCACCAGACTTGATGCGACCGCCAAATTTAGTGAGTTTTTGAATATATTAAGCCCCTCAAAAAGCCAATTCATTTGACGGGAAAATAATAGAAACAATAATAATTCCTTCAGTTTCAATAGGGCCAGTTTCAACCCTGCTCTGATTATAATCCCCTCAGTTATAAAAGCAGAAATGTCAACACAACCATGGAAAACACTTAAATAATTAAAATGTAAACAGGTCTAAAATCACAATGAACACTTAATTATCTCTTAACATTAAGGTGCAAAATTAAAGAATAAGTAAGAAATGCTTAATAAAGTGTCAAAAAATAGTGCAAAGTGTTAGCTAAATAAAAGAAACCTGAGAAGGAACTATTTTCTGCAGGTTTAGTGCTAGGTTGGTAACCTGGCTTCTGGACAGTGCTCAGCATGTCTGCCTTCGTTATTTCTTTGTAGTGTTAAGTAAGGCGCTGATGCGGAGTACCTCTCCATGGCGGTCTGCTGCTTGTGCCGTGTTGCAGCTGCAGATGTTGTTGGACGTTGATGGCGAATACAGCTGTGCTCCAAAATGTGAGCGCGGCTAAGGTGGTAAAACTAGTTTGTGGTATTACCAGTGTTGGTGGGGACGACGGTCTGGATTTACATTGGTCTGACTACGGTCAGACTTATAAAATCCCCAAAAACTGCCATACTGACTTTTCCTGTTTTATCAACGATTTCCTCGCTCGCTGCGGCACTCACTTTCCACTCCACGCCGGTTCTGTTATTGAAGAACACGAGACCGCGATGTGGCGCAACCAAACATGATACTGTTACATGATTGGCTGTTAGAGTGTCACTCCCTACGTTGCTAGGTTGCCAGAGAGTGAGGGCCTTTGTTCATGCAACCAAACTTGATTCACAACCTCTGGTTTCTTCCAATGGTTTCTTCTGATGAAGAAAAACAAGTTATCGAACGTTTTATCGACCGCATTTTCTATTGCTATTGATTATGTGTCTATCGCGATACATATCGTTATCGTTTTATCGCCCAGCCCTAGTAACAGCTAGTAGCTGTTCCTGAGTTTTTTCTTCTTCCAAAAAATCATACATAATTTAGCCACTGTTGTTGCCCGTCGCGCTAACGTTACTCGGCCGCGCTAACGTTACTCGGCCGCGCTAACGTTACTCGGCCGCGCTAACGTTACTCGGCCACGCTAACGTTACTCTGCCATGCTAACGTTAAAGACGTGTTACTTCCTGCTACAGACCGTTAGGGTTAGGGTTAGGGGTTAGGCCCTATTGAAACTGAAGGAATTATTATTGTTTCTATTATTTTCCCGTCAAATGAATTGGCTTTTTGAGGGGCTTAATATATTCAAAAACTCACTAAATTTGGCGGTCGCATCAAGTCTGGTGAAAATTTACGTATTTTAAGGGTTTCGGGAATAGGCGCACAAAAATGGCTCGCTAGCGCCCCCTAGAAAGTTACGAAAATTGAGCCCCTGCAGTGCGTTTAACGTAGATTCACGAAACTTGGTACACATATGTAACATGTCAAGATGTACAAATTTAATATATTTTTCTCCTGGTCCTTATTTTAAATAGGTCATAAAAAATATCAATAATTATCGATATCGACCGATATGAAAAACTTATATCGTGATACAGTTTTCAACCATATCGCCCAGCCCTAGCTGTTACCCAACATGCCGTCCAGCAGTGAACATTTTTAAATAGTTTACGTCACAAATTGTTGTGTGCTACGGTGTTTTATCCTGTTAAAGAGAGTTAGTTGCGGGTTATTAGGGCCCGAGTGCCGACAGCGGCGAAGGCCCTATTGAAACTGAAGGAATTATTCTATTATTCTATTATTATTTTCCCGTCAAATTAATTGGCTTTTTGAGGGGCTTAATATATTCAAAAACTCACCAAATTTGGCGGTCGCATCAAGTCTGGTGAAAATTTACGTATTTTAAGGGTTTCGGGAATAGGCGCACAAAAATGGCTCGCTAGCGCCCCCTAGAAAGTTACGAAAATTGAGCCCCTGCAGTGCGTTTAACGTAGATTCACGAAACTTGGTACACATATGTAACATGTCAAGATGTACAAAAAACTTCATTAGAGCCAACAGGAAGTCCGCCATTTTGAATTAAATGTTCGAAATTAGTGTGATTTTGGCCATTTCCACATGTCGTACTTTAAAGAACTCCTCCTAGAGATTTCATCCGATGGACTTCAAACTTGGTCTGTACCATCCCAACACCTTAGCGATGAAAAGTTATTAAAAGAAAAACTTTTCGTCAGATGGTGTGGGCGTGGCGTGGTGGCCATTTTGAGTGTTTAGTGATGAACAAAGAAGTTGTTATAACTTGAGTGTACGTTGTCGTATCTGCCCGAAATTTCTCATGACGAGGGTCCAGGCCTGAGGACACCTACAGGACAAAATTGTCTTTTGGTCATAGCGCCCCCCACTGGCAACAGGAAATGCGCCTTATATGACAAACATCATCCGATTTACATGAAACTTAGAATGTGTGGTCTACATGTGATACTGAGCCGCCCCCTATAATATGACCACACCCACTTACTCAGGCCACGCCCCCTTTCATAACATTTGAACCATTTAAGGTAGAGTCTTGTGTGAGGTATCATTGAACTCAGCAGAGACTTCCTTCTTCATTGGTGATAGTTTGGCCCGCCCCGTATGTTGAAGCCACGCCCCCTTTAATACATGCTGACCCATCTAAGGTAGAGTCTTGTGTGAGGTATCATTGAACTCAGCAGAGACTTCCTTCTTCATTGGTGATGGTTTGACCCGCCCCCTATGCATTAGCCACGCCCCTTTTCACAGCTAATGAACCGTATGACGTAGAGTCTTGTGTGAGGTATCGTTGAACTCGGCCGGGAGTTCCCTTTTCATTGGTGACAATTTGCGGCGTCTGAGTGCCGCGCAAATGTACGGTCGCAAGGAGCGGAGTCCGCCAGTAACCCCGACGCGCGCAGAAGCGCGAGGGCCCGTCCATCGCTGCTCGCAGCTTTAATTATTATTATTATTATTATTATTATTATTTTTTATTTATTTAAATGTATTTTAAGAAGTTTGATTACATTGCACAATTGTTTTTTAAATAACCAATAAATAAGAATTCAATACATTACATCTGTTATTTTGTCTTAGTTAGGAAAGTAATGTTTAGTTAGGAAAGTCTGGTGCCTTTAGTCTCTTCCACATGGTGGAAGGACGGTATAAGGTGGAAGGTATACAGTTTATTATTAATTCAACAACGGTATCGGATCGGTTTCGGGTATCGACAGTTACACAAAGCCCAGGTATCGGTATCGGGACTGAAAAAGTCGGATCGGTGCATCCCTACTCAAGACTGCTCCAAACCTGCAGGAGGAGCCAACATGATTTTGAAGGGCGATGACATTCTTTTACAAACATTCCCAGAGGGGAAGAAATTGACTTTTGCCTGCAATGTTGGCTATGTGACTGCAGACTACTCTGACGCTGAAAAGCCAGAGTGAATAATGACACTTTGTTTTCACATTCAAATTTGTAAAAGCAGCATTAATGTGACAATGTTCTCTGGTCTTTGATCAACCGGGAAATTACATCTTGCCAACATATAAATGCTGGATGAATAGATGAGTGACCGATAATATCTAGTAACCATTCTGTTGAATCATATCGATCACCAGTCATTTTAACTCATTTAGACCGTATGCCACATATGTGTGTGATTAAATCCTTATGAGGGTTATCTTTTTTTCAGAGAATAACTGTGGCTCTGCTGGAGAAGTGGAAAACGGAAATGTCGATTACCCTAAAGGGACACAGTTTGGTGATAAACTAGTGGTCACTTGCAACACCGGGTTAGTAATAAACTGATAACTAGGACGGTTCATGTTAAGATAATTAGTTTTTAAATATAACTGTAAGAAATGTATTTACCTCTAAAATGTCAGCAACCATCATGTTTCCAAATCAAAAAATGTATTCTAATCAAAGTGGGTGTTCAGTGGGGCTTACCAGTCAGTGTTTCATGTGAAATAAAGGGGGCTTACACAGCTTCTTCTTGACATGTGTTGTCTGAAGTCAACCTTTCTTTTAATTTATTCCCTAATTAGCTTCTATATGGTCCCCAAAGATAAAGGTCAAATCTTTTGTGGATCCAAAGGATGGATGGACAGGTTGCCTACATGTGAAGGTTGGTCATCTCTGTGTGTTAATACAAGACACATGACTAAATAAAAACTGTGTATTTCCATTCTAATAGATGTCACTTTTTATTTTGCAGTGGTGACTTGTGATCCGCCACCTGCGGTATTGATTGGTGTTTTCAGTCCAAACAAAGAATCCTATAACTATAGAGAAGTTGTACAGTACAGATGTCAAAATGATTATACACTTAATGGATCAAGTTCAATATCGTGTTCAGAACATGGAACATTTGGTCCTGCTCCAACATGTGTCAGTAAGTGTTTTTTAATTTTTTCCAACCTTTTCTCAACATTTTTCCAGTGTAAACTCAGCTGTGACTGACACTCTCCCGTACTTTGGAAAAAGTTATTTTGGACAATTGTATTAATTTCTATTTTAAAATGTTCTCTTTCTGCAGTGGTTCGATGTGAGGATCCTAATATAGCCAATGGTCACCAGGTTGATGGTTCTCGACCCCCTCACGGATACAGGTCTACGGTGACATACGAGTGCAAATCTGGGTATGTTATGGAAGGACGACGCACCCTGACATGTGGAATAGATAGTCAGTGGTTACCTGGACTTCCAAGATGTCAAAGTAAGTCATTAATTGAAATTACTACTTGGTGTAAGTCTGTAAAGAAAAGTCAACCTGTTACGTTTGATCATGATGAAAACATGATTAGTATACTAATCCAGATGCCATCACATTTTTACATGTGATTCATTTGCCAAATAGATTCCTCAAAGATTATAGAAATATAACCTAAGCTATGAACGAGAAGGTTGGAAGTAGTAATTAGAGCCATGGATTTAATAATTTCAACAAGGCTGCAGTGTGTGAAATATTTTTCATAGTTGGATGTAAATTTCAGATCATTTTTCTGGTCAAAAAACACATTTAACTTTTCTTAATTGGCCAAGGTTTTAGAGAGTGAGTGGAGGCCTGGTCACGTAACAACACATTTCTATAAGTGTGTGTATATCACTTATCTGTTTAAAAGGCTGTGTGTGAAATGCTTGTTAATTAGTTTCCACAGCCTCTTAATTATGAATCCATAAAATGATTAAAGTGGTTATTTGTAACTTTCAGTTTGTGTTGATTCTAGCAGCCACTTTGGACAAAAGCAGTAGTGTTTTTATCACACCTGCTGTCGTAAAGGTCTTTTCTTTACGGTAGGGTGACCAGATTTCCTGGAGCTAAAATCAGGACACTGCGCGTGACCGTAGTGTGTTTGTGCACGCACACGCTTTTTAACGTGAACATGTGCCAGCCCAGGTCAGACACAGACAGTAACTTCATTACTTTGATCCTAGGCTCCTCGTCTAATAATAACTGTTTTTTCCTATGAAATTAACAAAATTTAACAAAACAGCCTTTTTCAGTTTAGTGTGAGATTTATGTTGAGATTTTTTCTAAAAAAGATTTTTTGAAGTGTTATCTATTCCAATAACTGCAAAGTAATTAAAATGATTTATTGAAAATTTTGACCATTAAACACTTAATTCCCTGCATTCTGGTGAATTTTTATGCACCTATTTCTACCTTTTTCTGAATCAATGTATGCTGCAAATATCTTTATTTAAAGAGAAATAGATTACAGTCCAAATATAAAAACATAATGGAATATATTGCAGTAAGGCTGTCAGGCATTCTGTATTGCTTTCAACTATTTATTCTCCTTTGGATGGACTTTTCTAATTATATCGGAGTCAGCACACATGTAGCCTATAGGCATCATTTACTCTTACCTCCTGTTTTGCATCTTTTGTTGGTTAAGTAACCTCCTTAATGTGCATATGACAATTATTCACCTCAATGATACATTCATTTTAATTTATTAATAAACCCCTGGACTGTAATATTTCAGATGTTTGAGCAAGATTTACTGCTCTTGTCCAAAACTTTGTGCACATTCAAAGTATATAAACACAGTATATCTGTGTTCTCTGTGATTTGGAGGAGTCGTGATATTTTGAGAAAAATAAAGTGATAATAGGCTATTACAAGAATAAAGTCACAAGCTATATTTCAGAAAATAATCTATACCTGCACCATAGTCTGCTGTGCATTACGTGATTGCTCTGCTGATACGGTAGATCTCAGACCTTCTCACAGACACAGAGCCCCGTTTGGGTCTCTGGTCTCTGAATGAGACAAATTGTTTAGCTATGGAAGTGGCTGTACGCTGCTCACGTCGGAGGTAGAAACCCGAAACTAAAGAATACACGGAGCACAAACGCAACACATCTGCCGCAGCATGTCCACAGCTGAGCGCATCCATGAACCTGAAGCTGATGATGGTCCCACCCCAGTATCAGCCATAACTACAACAGATAACTTCTAAAATAACATTAAAATAGTAAAAAATGGATATAATAACGCAGACTTTTCCGGTGTTATAAAGAAATCTGTGACCCGTCAGAATGTGTGCTCTGTAGCGCCGTCTACCTGCCGTAAATCATTTTGTTACTTTGCGGGGAAAATCGGACCCAGGCAAAGGCCTGTATAAAATTAGCGTTATTTTTCACTGGTGGTCTCGTTTGCTGTTACAGGTAATTTATGATCATCAAATGAAAAATTACAGTTCTAGAAACATTTAAAAGTTACTTATAGTCACTTTGAAGTGAATAAGTGTATCTTTGTGGTCTTAGCAAATGTCTGTCGGTAACAGTGTCCTGATTTTGTTTTTGCAGGAATAACAACCCCACCTAAACCCACCACAACCACCACCACCACCACCACAACCACAAAAGATTCCCACCCAAGGACACCAGGTAAAATCCATGTTAATGCTTAAGAAGCCATTAGCAAGCTAATTATTGTATCTTAGAGAAAATTGCTATCGTTTTGTTTGTTTCAAGGAATTACAGTTGAATGATCCTAGTGAAGTATAAATTAGGCTTTATTTGCTGCTGATATTGCTTGCTACAAAGTGAAGTAGTGTTTGGCGATATGTTCTGAACTGTACCTCAGTTTGTAAGGTATTCACTCAAATTCATTCAAAAAAAGAACATTTCTGTCTGGTTATTTAATCCAAAAACAGTTTCCTAATTCATTTTCCAGAAATTGATATTATACCATGATATACTGTGTTTCAATATCATGATATAAAATTACATAAACCTGGTGGAAGATTGTATCCATATTGCTCACTCCTGATTTTAAATTACAGATTTTAGTTTTCCCAAAAAATCTGTCTGTTACACTTCTGTGTTTACACTTTTGTTTCTATTAGTTCTGAGCAAAGTCTGTATTTTTGCACACATTGCATTTGGACCTCACAGGAAAGGAAAGTGCAACTTATGCTGTACACACTTAGGGTTGCAAAGGGTCGAACGTTTTCCAGGGCAAGTTGAGCTCGGGAATGTTTGGAATTTTGGAAATCTTTCCCAATTTCATACCTTTTTGACTAGTGAAGTTATTTGAGGGTAAATACACATCAAAAGCAATGCTAGGTCTTATTGCATGTTTCAGTTAGAACTATGCAAATTGAATTAAATTGTAACCATGCACTGCCTTCAGCAGCACACTCTTCCACCACATATGCACCCCACACTACTGCCACCTCTACTGAGCTATTTAGGTTTTGATTACATTAATGGTTATTAGAGGTGGGAAAAAATCAAAAATCATATCTATCGTGATTTTTTTTTTTGCGTGAGATGATCTTAGAATTGATTCTTTTCCCTAGAATCTTTTCTTTTCTTCGTTTTTAAACCAATGATTGACCTAAATATTTTGATTATACGGCAACTAAATCATCAGTTTCCAGCAAAACGGAGCGAAACAGAAAATTCATCTTATGTACTTCTTTACAAATTAAATCATTGTCAGACTGACTGACGTGATGCATTGTTCGTAGAAAACAATTCATTTTGGAAATGTCTCATGATATTGTGTGTAATTCAACTTTTGTTTTTGTTAAAGGAAGGGGAAAAATTGCAATACTCAATACTATCGAATCACAATACTTCAGAATCGCAAATCAAACTGGCAGCCATTTATCTTGAATGAATCAAATCTGGACATAAGCATATCATCCCAGCCCTAATGGATATACATTTCTTTTGATATTTCCTTTACAACAGACCTGCCAACATGTACGCATTTTTCGTACTGGGCACGCATTTTGACCCTTAAGTACGCTTGTACGATTCGCTGCTCTCTAGGTACGCATTTTGTTGCATCTCGCATTTCTCCAGTTTCAGTTTCTATGCAATCTACATCTATGACATTGATTCTGCCGCTGAGCAGTGGAGTGAAAAGTTTTCGGCCAATCAGAGCGCTGCATTTTAACCCTTCGCCCACCTGCCCCTCCTAGCCAAATGCTTCGCGCGATTAATTCAATTCGGTGCCTCAGCAATCCAGGCTGTCCGGATAACTGTAGGCTTGCATGCCATGGCTGAACCGCCTCAAAAAAAGGTTCGGAACGATTTCTTAACGGGAGAGATGGCCTTTCCTCCACATGTCCAAGCTACCTCACAGAGACATATACATATAGAACCTCCTCATCCGTTCTGCACCGTGTGCAAGACAGACATCGACATCAGTCACCAAGGGGCAACAGCTAACGAACACAGTCACATAAACAAATACTCCCCACCCCCCGAAACATAATGATATTAAAAATAAATGGATGATAAGGAAAAAGCGTTCATAGTGTCTATCAGTGATGGGAGTAACGCGTTACAATTCAGTGGTTGAAATGACTGCAGAGACGGATACATTTGCGACACGGACATTATTTGCCTAAGTTGTTTACGCTGCGTTGAAGCGAGCTGTCCCGTCACTGTTCCGTGGTCAGAACCAGAACCAGACGGTAACTGACAACCTCTGTGTCCGGTCAGTGGCAACAGCAATGTGACCCAGCAACTGACCGATAACCTGTCGGGAATTAATGTTTAGTCTTGCTACACGTAATATTACATTTTATGTTGGCTGCTACTTTGATTCAATTTTAATTGGGTATTTTTCATTTTCTCCTACTTATTAGGCTACTTCTAGTCCACCACAATTCAGAGTCAAGTAGGCTATTGAACGTTTTACTTAACTATTTATTTTATAGCTTTAGTTACTTTGCAGCGTCAGATTAATAATACAAAATATTATGAATAAATTATGATGTATTAAAGTGGTGAAATTCACAAGCTACCTGCCAAAAATACTTCTGCTTCTATTTTGATAAAAGTAACACAATAGTGTAAGCATTACAATTCAGAAACCGTAATATTGTATATGTTATTTATTAGCCTATAATTGTGTCTCTGTCAGGCTTCAATCTGTGCTTTTTTAGTAGTTGTTTTAGGCCTATTTAAAGTTGCTTTATGAGTAAATCATTACTTAAACTACTTAATTTCCCTTCAGTAATCATGAAAAAACATCCGAACCGTTTGGTCCGCTTGTCTCGGTTCGGAACGTATGTGCCGCACAGTTCGACGCATGCGCAATGTGGCCTCGTGCCCGTCAGGTGCCCCGTATGTGACCTCAGTGTGTTTCCCTTTCGTGCGAAAGAAGGTTTTATCAAACCGTATGTGTGTCCCAGCCCAGGATAGGAAATGAACTAACAATGTAAACTGTTTTTATGTTTAACGTATTCTGACTTATTCAAAATACGGAGCTTTAAGAGTTCCTCTCTTTTTCTTTTAAAGGATACATTTTTGTAAGAGCTACACTGAAGTTGGTAGTTTGATAAATGCAAGTTATTTCAATTGATATTCTGTAATATTTCAATCTTCATGTGCAAAAAAAAAAGGCACATAAGTTCCCTGTTGCTGTATCAAAATCTCAGCTAGCTTTCCTCAGAGATGGTCTTAATAATGTGCTTAAAGTTAAGTCAAATTCAGTTTGTGCATGATTAGCTACATGATATAACTATATAATTATTTAATACTGTATCCTACATTGTGGATAATTAAGCTATATACCGTATGCTGAAGTATATTTCTGGAGTGTTAAAGATTAAAAGAAAAAATAACAAGAACCGAAAACCGTGACCCTAAAACCGTGATACGAACCGAACCGTGGGTTTTGTGAACCGTACCACCCCTAGTAATCAGAAGAAGGCTATGTGTTAACCTGGTCTAACTCTCATCTTTATTAGCTCTCTCTGCCTCCTGTTGGTTAGACTAACAAATATATGGGCACAAAATATTGGACCGATATAAGAAAACATTTGTATAGTAGTTTCACTATATTCAATTCAATTTCAATTCAATTTTCAATTCAATTTTATTTATAGTATCAAATCATAACAAAAGTTATCTCGAGACACTTTACAGATAGAGTAGGTCTAGACCACACTCTATAAATTCCAAAACCCCAACAATTACAGTAATTCCCTCAAGAGCAAGCATTAGCAGTGGCTATTGCGACAGTGGCAAGAAAAATTCCCTTTTAGGAAGAAACCTCAGCAGACCCAGACTCTTGGTAGGCGGTGTCTGACGGGCCGGTTGGGGGCGTGATGAACAGTGGTGATAACAGTCACATTAGAAGTCACATTGACTTCGAAGGTTATCGTGGAAGTTCATGTCATAGCAGGGCACATCGTGTCATACTGAGTAGTGCAGTCTCCTATACCGGATCCTGACTACTCTGTGCGTATGAACATCACAGCAGGGCGTTGCGGGATGTAACGTGGGCGCTGCAGAGCACGGGTGGAGGCTGCGGATGCAGCAGGACGCAGCAGGATGCGGCCGGAAATGCAGAGAATCGCAGAGCATAGCTCTGCGAAGAAGAAATATAAGGACTCCGGGGAGTAAACTCCCCAGAGCTAGATTAGTAACAAGCATTTCTGGGACAGGATGCATACAAAAAGTAACAAGTAGAGATGAGAGAGCAGCTCAGTGTGTCTTAGGGAGGAACAGCCTCCCGGCAGTCTAGAATTGTAATAGCATAACTTAAGAGAGGCAGGTTAAAGAGAGGTGCCTGGTCGGGCTAGAACTCCCCCCAACCGGATCGGGCTGTACTGGCCTGCCTCCCTCTATTCTCGCTCGATTATTAATTATACAGTATAAAAAAAAAAAAAAAACTGATGACTACGAGGAGAAGCAGTGGGCGGGTTAGGTGGACGCTTCAACTCCTCGTCCCCTAACTATAAGCTTTATCAAAGAGGAGGGTTTTCAGTTTACTCTTAAATGTGGTGACGGTGTCTGCCTCTCGAACCCCGACTGGGAGCTGGTTCCATAATACTGGAGCCTGATAGCTGAAGGCCCTGGCCCCCAGTCTACTTCCAGAGACTCTAGGAACCATAAGTAGCCCCGCATTCTGGGAGCGCAGTGCTCTAGTGGGACAATAAGGTACTATGAGCTCTTCTAAGTATGATGGTGCTTGACCATTTAGAGCTTTGTAAGTCAGGAGGAGGATTTTAAATTCAATCCTATATTTCACTGGAAGCCAATTCAGAGAAGCTAATACAGGAGAAATATGATCTCTTCTCTTAGTTCTCGTCAGAACACGTGCTGCAGCATTCTGGATCAGTTGGAGAGTCTTAATGGACTTATTTGGGCAACCTGATAATAAGGAATTGCAGTAATCTAGTCTAGAAGTAACGAATGCATGGACTAGTTTTTCAGCATCGTTTTGAGACAGGATATTCCTAATTTTGGCAATGTTACGAAGATGAAAAAAGACTATTCTTGAGGTTTGTTTTAAGTGGGCGTTGAAGGATATATCCTGATCAAAAATAACTCCTAGATTTCTGACAGCAGTGCTGGAGGCCAGGGTAATACCATCCAGAGTAACTATATCTTTCGAAAACGGTTCGGGCGGTGCGTTGGTCCTATCACAATAACTTCAGTTTTGTCTGAGTTTAACATCAGGAAATTGTGGGTCATCCAGGATTTTATATCCTCAATACACATTTGAAGTCTTGCTAACTGACCACTTTCATCTGGCTTAATTGACAGATATAATTGGGTATCGTCTGCGTAACAGTGATAGTTAATCGAGTGTTTCCTTATAATATTACCTAGAGGAAGCATATATAAGGAAAATAGAATTGGTCCAAGCACTGAGCCTTGAGGAACGCCATGGCTAACTTTAGCGTGCTTGGAGGGTTTATCATTAACATTAACAAACTGGGATCGTTCAGAGAAATAGGACTTAAACCAGCTTAGTGCGATTCCTTTAATGCCAACTAAGTGTTCCAGTCTCTGTAACAGGATAGTATGGTCAATAGTGTCAAATGCAGCACTAAGATCTAGTAGAACAAGAATGGAGACAAGTCCTTTGTCTGCAGCAGTTAGAAGGTCGTTAGTAATTTTCACCAGTGCCGTCTCTGTGCTATGATTCTTTCTAAATCCTGATTGAAAATCATCAAATAGACTGTTGCTATGTAGAAAATCACATAACTGATTAGCAACCACCTTCTCAAGGATCTTGGATAGAAAGGGAAGGTTAGATATAGGTCTATAGTTTGCTAAGACCTCAGGATCTAGGGTGGGTTTTTTCAGAAGAGGTTTTATCACAGCAATTTTAAATGACTGCGGTACATAACCTGTTAGTAAGGACATGTTGATCATATCTAATAATGAAGTGTTTACCACGGGTAACGCTTTTTGAGTAGCCTCGTTGGGATGGGGTCTAAGAGACAGGTAGACGGCTTAGCTGAGGATATCTTTAACATTAATTGTTGAAGGTCTATAGGATAAAAGCAGTCCAAGTATATGTCGGGAGTCGTCGTTCTTTCTAGCGGTCCTGCATTTAAAGATGAACTGTTAGAAGTTAAGGGCAAAAGGTGATGAATTTTATCTCTAATTGTTATAATTTTATCATTAAAGAAGCTCATGAAGTCATCACTACTCAGAGCTAGAGGAATAGATGGCTCAGTAGAGCTGTGGCTATCTGTCATCCTGGCTACAGTGCTGAAAAGAAACCTTATAGTGTAGTCATCCACTCCTCTACACCGTAATAATAATTTATTGTAATCTAGAAGGTAGTGATGAGCCAAACAATGTATTTTCAGGTGGAAGAAGTTTCCATGTGCTATGCCTCCTGTACAACAGTTTGTTTTCAATTCAATGTTAGGAGTGATATCATTAATTGTATAACATTTATGGTCTACTTGTATAAGGTTATGGAGTAACTAATGATTCTTGATTGGTGAAATTATGTAGTGTGGTGTTAGGTATCTCATAGGTTTCTCATTGGTGAGTGCAACGGTGGAGCGTATATTGGCAATGGGCTGTCATGATTGGTGTGCGTGCGCACGGGAGGGGGGGTGTTGTACTCAAAATTTCTTCAAGGTTGGCAGGTCTGTTACAGGTTCAAGTAGGTAACTTTTATAAAAAATACATTTTTATGTTGTTTTTGCTGAAACTCTCACTATATCCTGACAGACCTAATGGCATTTTCTCTCCACCTCGCCCACATTTAAACAACCAATCACAGCCGAGGAGCCTTAATGCAACTCAGTCACGGTTTATGAACTGCGATCAAACTGCTGAACTAGACAGCGCTGATCAAGTATGCATCAAAGATTCTGTTACTATATTTCTTGCCTCAGATGTTTTCATTTCAACATATTTTAGTGTAAATCTTCCTTAACACAAACACAATGGATCGAGCCCGAGGGGGCCGGAAGCTGCTTATGCAAGTCAACACGGCTCCCAGTACCAGAAATATAAAAATTAAATTAATCATAGGTATATCATTGCTTTTTTTTGCTTTGTCAGATAAAATCTTGACTCAACAGTGGTGATATAATTTTCTCAAAATGTGTAAAGCTAGGGGTGGGAATCACCAGACGCCCCACGATACAATATTATATCCGTATCAAGATATGATATTATTGGGATTTTAAACATATTGCGATATATATATTGCAATGTATATAATTGAAAGCAATTGATTTTGTTACTTTAGTACAGGGGTCAGCAACCCTTCCAATTAAAAGAGCCATTTTTGTCCCAAAATAATTCAAAGAAATCTGAAATCTATGATTCTTATAATGAAGGTAACTAAGTCTATATAAGTGTAAATCAGCTTATCAACATGACTAATAAGGCATGCATTAATATGGCGAGGTTTTTAGCCATTTGAGAGTGACAAATCTTAAATTTTCTGATCAATACAATGTCATTGACAATTTAGTTATAGAAAAGCTGCTTTGATATTTTTGAACCAATACTTCATGTATTACCATTTGTGAAGGACTTTCCAGGGCCTTTTTACTCATTACAATCTCCTGAACTGCCACAAAACCAGCAACACTAGTGAGAGTTTGGAGATTTAAACAAATTCATAAAAGTACATTTGCTATGCTTTCTGCAGCAATTCTGATATTTTTCTCTTAGTTGATGCATATTTTAATGGATTGAAATGTAAGCCTAAATGGAGAATGTAAGAATGACTTTAGGCCTACAAACTACACACTAAATAAAACTTAAAATGCAAAACAAAAAATAACCATTATTCACTTCCATATAACTCTTTGTCAAAAGGAGCCACTGGAGAGGGTCTTAAGTAAATTTGTTGCCACAGTCTGTTCAGAGCCTGACATAAATACATCGGTACATGAATACATTATACACCACAACATGACTACATGAAAGACATCAGATACTTTTATACACACATGACCATTACCGATGTGTTTTGTTGAGTGATGTTATGGCAGCTATAGCCATTACCAAAGAGTTTATCATAATGACTGACCCTGGTAAATCAAAGTCATTCTAATTAATTTGTTTTTTCACAGTAGCAGATTAGCACCACTGTTTGACACAATTCTGTCCTTATTGTTTTTTACAGGCAATCATGGAGATACGTTGGCTATAGGCTTGAGTGTAACTGTTTTTCTTGGTAAGTTTCAACTTCATCTTTGAACAGTAGATCAAGAATGTAAAGCGGTAACGTTGACCCAAATGAGATCATGATTCCCTTACAAGAACCGCATGATCATACTACAGTAGATATGGTGTTCTGGAGAGGGCATTATGTTCTCATTTGGGCCAAAAAATACCATACGAATGTATTAATGGCTTGATGTGTCACCTTGTCACTTACTGTTTGTGTTTTGTACATATTGTTATGAAAGGTGCACCTAAGGTTTAAATAGTCGTTTCTGAATTGGCATGCTAACAAATAGCAAAAGTCCCTTTTTTTTTTTTTTTTTTTTTTTTTTAAGCAATAATTTCATAAAAGCAAAGCCTTTTGGGATTACCAAAACCCTTTTCATGGTAGGCATTTAAACAAGCTCATCATCTTTTCTTACATCATCTCAAAACATGTAAATTTTTTTTCTCATTAAAATAGTCCTCATTGCTATCGTTGTTGGAGCCGTGGTATACATCAAGAAACAACGGTAAAAAGTTGTCTTATTTAGCTATGCCGACTAACCCTTAAAAATGGCTTTGTCCCTGTCGTGGCTTTTCCAACCTTTTGTTGATGTCTGCTTTGGATCTGGTCAGCATTTAGCCTATATTCTGTTAACACTCCCTCTGTCTGTCAAGTTTTATTAAGTGTTGCATGGATATTTGTGCACGTGCATTTGTAACGCTTTTTTTCTGAAGGTTTTCTCTACCACACAGTTTCAACATTGTCATACGGGGGTGCTGTAATAAACCCTCAAAACACTCTCTTACACGGTGCTGGAGATCACTCTGTAGAAAGAGCGCTGCCCCAAGTTCCTTTTGGTGGTTTTAATCAAGTGTTGATAAACTTGTCAGCCAAGTCATGAAGCATTTTTTAAGTATTGACCATTAGGTATGACGTTTTTTTGTTAATACTCTGCTACATTTAATGTTTAATGGATGTCACACATTTGCGTGACAGAGGAAGCACAGGTTCTAGTAATAGACTGGCATATAAATTACATTTCATTTGGTGCGGCCCCTGAATGTGAAGTGAAATAGATGCTTTATATTTTAATCATCTACGAACCATTTCAATACTTTGGTTTTAATTTAACATTTAATACTGGGTCACACTGCGCCCAGCTTACGAGCACCTATCAGGTCAGGAATGCCTGCTTGCAGAAAGCTACTGGTTGCATTGCCACTAGAGGCACCTTGCGAGTGTCACAGAAATGATGTCCTGTCATTATTGCTAGTGTAATTTGCAAACTTGATCTTGGGTGAACAGCACATAATGTCATGGAAAGGATTTTTACGTTGACTCATTTGTGCAAAAGGAGAAAGTAGTGGTGGCTGCTGGTATGTCACATTTTTGGAAATGTTTCTGAGGAAACTACTTTTGTTGTGTGTTCCTGTTGGTGTAGTTTGTGTGTAATGAAATATGATGGAAATGTGACAACGGAGCATTTGGTGGTATGATAGTCGTATTTCCTTCTGCTGAAGAGGTTGTGTTCTTTACACACTTTGTGAACATTAAGTTATTATTACAGTAATCAAATTTCAAAGTTTGGAACACCAGAACACATGATATGAAGATAAACCGGCTATTTGAACTTTTTGGTGAAGGGCTTGTGTCTTGGTGTGGGTCTCCTTTAAATATGGGTGGTCTTGTAGTCTTTTGGGTGAAGAGTGTGTTTCTCTGGACTTCCTTAAAGTCTCCTCACTTCCTATTTGCCTGGTCGTACATAAGCAGCAACGTTGACCAGTTATTATTGGATTACAGCTGTGGGAGAGGTTCTCCTGACAATGTGTCTCCAAAAGAGAGAGAGGATGTAGAACTCCCGTTACAAGGACAGACTGCCAAGCACAGCTGAACTCATTTATGCCAAATAAATGGATGGTAATGTTGACCGATGCTTTTTATATATATATGTCCATGATGCATTACTAATGTTTTCTTCCTTCTGTATTATCTGCAGCAGTTAACTTACATGTTTGACACCTGCCTGTGTTACTTCACTTAAAACCCTTTTTTTCTTTCACAGGGCTGTATGTTTTTTTTTTACAATTTGTCTAAAATTGTCAAATTAAAATTTCCTTTCTTTGCTTTTTTGTTTCTGTAGTAAGCATCACAGTCCTGTATCTCCAACATTACTAGAAGTAAAAAGGGCTGGTCGAGAAGAGGACTTCTTTGACTGACCTGTGCCGTCCCTGTGCACAGGCTCAGGGAAATCATCACCCCCCAAATTTTTTTTTACAACATCACAGCAGAGTTTCCATGCTGCAATTATGAAGGAATGAGATTTCTTGTATATCAGAGGCTTAAAGGGGCTGTACTTGAAATACTGAAACAACAGCGGGATAGGGTTGCCTCCACAAGGCTCTCACAGAACGTTCCCCAATGTCTACGTTTTAGTTATAAACCGGCTATTGAAAGAGAACAGAGAAATTAGGATAGCAACACACAAAAGGCTGTTTTATGGTTCCGCGCAGGCTCCACGCAGAGCTTTTGCTTAGTGTTTATATTGTGTGTGTGTGTGTGTGTGTGTGTGTGTGTGTGTGTGTGTGTGTGTGTGTGTGTGTGTGTGTGTGTGTGTGTGTGTGTGTGTGTGTGTGTGTGTGTGTGTGTGTGTGTGTGTGTGTGTGTGTGTGTGTGTGTGTGTGTGTGTGTGTGTGTGGGAGAAGTGAGAGAAGTGAGAGAGTGACGGCGATTAGCTTAGGAGCATGTGCCGACTCTAGAGTCCTAGTGAGAGAAACAAAGTGTCTCCCCTGTTCTTTCTGACCACGGTGGGAAATCTGGAGCAGGAGAAGTTAACCCTCTCCTTGATTTCATGTTTTTTTATGGAGAAGGAGAAGCAGGAAATGAGTCGGGGAATGCAACGCTACCAAGCCATGGCCGAGCGACGGGTAGTTAAATTTTTCGAGAGGTGCACGTCAGGCTAGGTGTAGAGTCCGGCATAGACGCAGAGGGGTCTGTGGGGGTACGCCGTTGATTCTACGCAGAAGCATAAAAAGGCCTTAAGGAGTGGGACTTCATTATCTAACTCCCACTATATCTTCACATAGCAATTATTTGTTTGCTGCTATATTAATGGTCTGAATGTCGAGTACGGCCCCTTTAAACTCCATGTTTATTTTAAACTTTTGCACTATAGCTTAGAGCACAGCTCAGCTTGCCCATTGCAGCTCAGTTACACCGATGGCTTGAAACAAGCAAAATCAGTAGAGTAGACCCTAAATACAGCTGTTACAATTTAATAGTTTTTGTATGAACTTTAGAAACTTTAAAACAGATCAAAGTCTTATCAGTTTCAGTTTGATGCTTAAGAACACAGTGAATTTTCCTCTATTTACTTCTATAAGAAATGTCACAATTTGTGTAACAGGAATGGATATAATAATACATTGTGTAAATGAGAGGCTTCTAGCCGATAAACCAGTCCTCCAGTCTTGTAAATAACAATGGGATCTGCGAAACCATCCCAAGCATAGATCCTAAATAAAAGGCATGTTCCATATGCCTTATTCAAAAAAGTGTTTTAGTTTGTTTGTCAGTTGTTGAATGTTTGTTAATAGAGGCTTAATTGTAGGCCTACCTTAACTGTGTATGCTTAATAATTTGTCATGTTTAATGGCGTTTTTGGCACATTGTTTCTGCCATGTCTGTTGTGTAGCTTCACCAAATGAAGTTAAAACTGTTTTCTCTGACAAGGAACAATTTAAGTTAATAATTAAAAGAAATAATAATTGAACAGGTATTGGTTTTGTAGACATCTCTCTTCTAGAGTGTCAGATTAATATTTGTATACCGCCACACTACCCCCCCATACTTTAAGAGTATTAGGACACTATAAAGCTGAATAGACTGATTTCTGATTTGAAAATGCCTTGCCTGGCTATTTATCTGTATTTATCAAACTAAATTGTGTGTCAACATCTCAGTGAGTTTTATATTTTGTTGAGGCAAGCTTTTATTTTGACATCAGTCTTTGTAAATAATTATTGAAATAAAACAAAATGGACTGCATTTATTACAATTGTTGCCTGTAATTCAGCCATTCACTCACACACTGTAGGCCAGGTGTGGCCAACCATCTGGAGTCATTTAGAACATGCTCTGACACGTGGACAACCAGGGATCGATCTGCCGAGAATAGTATGTTATTACTAGGGCTGTCAAATGATTAATTTTTTTTTTAATCGCTGAATTTCTATAGTTAATCGCATGTTTTATCACGATTAAAATTCTATTATTTTCTATTTAAGAACTGTTTTTAAGTACATATTAACAATTGAAAGCAATTAGTATCTGTGTATCTTGATTGGGAATCAAATGAATGCAAAGAAAGTTACTTTATGAACATGATTTTAATATTTGTATTTATTTATTTACTGTAAACAAAAGAAAAATGTGTGAATATAGTCACAGATTTGAATCTAGAGTCAATATAGTGTGTAGTAACTTACTTACTTTACTTACTGATGTCCAGTGATCACCTTGGATCACTTTGCAGCAGTTCCAGTTAGGCTGCTTTCTCCGTGTCGTACAGGCTGTGTATGCGTGAAACTACTGTCCCCCTCGACGGCGATGTATAAGACTGGTCCGAACATGCCAACCATAGTCTTTAAAACCCGAGTCTGACTGATGATGCTGACAGGTCTGCAGTTAGTTGCCACCCATTTCGCAATAGCGGTAGTAATGTTTTGGGATTTGGTTTCATCCAGAGGTCGGCAAATAGTACTCTCCAAAATAGTGCTTTGCCTGAACCTGCTTGCATCAACCTGAGTCACGTTAATTAGCTTGTAGCTGGTAGCTCAAGCTTGACGTGCTTCGGTGATATTTTAATTCGGCTTTACACAATGTCCATATGGCTTTCGACCCGTCCGGGAGTTTTGGAAAATAAAAAGCGCCATTCAGAATTGTGTTGCTGCTGTCTTTCTCCATCATGGTTTCATCCATCACCTGTGGATGGAACCAAATGCCCAAAAATTACTACCGCTCTTGCGAAATGGGTGGCAACTAACCTCAGACCTGTCAGCATCGTAGAAGACTCTGGTTTTTAAGACTACAGTTGGCATGTTCTGACCCGTCTTATACATTGCCGTCGAGGGGGACACTAGTTTGACGCAGCCTGCAGCAGCAGGATGTGTTACGAGGAAGTATGGCAAAGGGTCAAAATAGTAACCGGTTAGGCACGACGCGAAGCAGAGTGAAGTAAAAATAAACAATTAACAAATGGCGGCATGTGATTAATGCGATTTTAAAAAAACATTTACGCGTTATGCTCGGGCCTTAATCGCATCGCAATTAACTTAATTATTAATGCTGACAGCCCTAGTTATTACAAATATTAAAAAGGTCTGAGTGTAATATGTCACAAAAGAATCAGTGTAGTATGTAATAAGTTAATAAAAAAGTAGTGCTATAGTAGGCCTATATCAGAAAATGGGATAAAAGTAATGTCAGTATAGAATGTTAAAAATATTGTATGTAAAAAATGTTAGTATATTATGTAATAACATTTTTAAAGGTATGTGAAAAAAGTATATGTATAGTATGTTGAAGAAAGTCAACAAAAGTCATAGTATAGCATGTCAAAAATATTTGTAGCTGGACATTAATCAAGACGAGCTGTCCTCCGACCTGGAGAAATAACATTTGTCTCTACGAGCAGACGGCAGTAAGAAGAGTGCTTAGGGGCCATCTACAAACTACAGAGAGAGATCCAACAAAAATATGTATTACTTATGATTACATAATGTAGTGTCTCTTTATATTAAGCACTTAATATGCCTATTTTTGTATCTCTTTTCGGTGTTGTAGTTTGTAGACGGTGATATATGTGGCAAAATTGATTCTGAAGTGGACTCCCTATCCAGCAATCTCCGTACCGAAATCACAGCTGTTAAAGAGCTTAAAAACTCCTTGTCTGGCTTGCAGGCCACAGTGGATAAGCATAGCGCCACTCTTCATGATCTGGAGTGCTGGGCCACAACACACAGCGACACTGTCGCTAGCATGGAGTCCAAACTTAGCGAGTTATCCGCAGAAGTGTGTGCACTAAAAACAAAATGCGATGATCTGGAGGGCAGGCAGAGAAGACACAACCTTTGCATACTAGGCATACCTGAGGGAGATGAAGGGTCTTGTCCTACTGAATTCATTGCTCAACTACATCAGGATATGCTGGAGCTGGAGGAGAAGCCTTTACTCCACAGGGTGCATCGTTCTCTCCGTCCAAAGCCGAAGAAGGGAAAGCCACCATTTGTCATCAGAGTCCATTACTATCATGTCCCCAGATTCTCCAACGAGCAGCTGAGGCATCTCCATTATCACGGAAGGGTGGCAGGCTGTCTATCTTTCCTGACTTCACGGCGGAGGTTGCAAAGAAACGTGCAGCATTCGTGTCGGTAAAGAAGATTCTGCATGAGCACCCTTTAATCAGATTCAGACTTTTCTTCCCGATTGAACCGAAAATAACGAAGCCTTCAGGTGAGGTTCACAAATTCACTGATCCGGATGCAGCAATGGCCTTCATCAACACTGCAGTGCATGAACCAGCAGAGTAGTATACGATTGTGGTAGGCTATATGCTTTTACTGTGGAAATCGGTAACTTTGTATAGGCTACTTTTCAGGGGCTGTCTTGAGAAGGTCGTTGTGGCACGTCACAAGTGTCAATCAGTTAGCCTAATCATTCATTTGAGTAACCCTCATTTATGCAAGTTCTGCAAGCATTTTTTATTTTTTATTTTTATTATTGCTAATGTGGATTAAAGGAGAATTCTGGTTGATTTCAACACGTAGCACGTTGTTTGTAAATTTGGAGTGCTGTCAGTAGCGAGAAAAACGAAAACAATCGGTGTTGCCTACACCGTGTTATCTTCCTGCTACAGTTAGCACCCAGGAGGCTGAAACCGGGCAAGTTTTAAACTTGCTTTTAGCCTCTTAACATGTTCAAAATGTCATTACAAGTGCCTAAGAAATGCATAAAAGTTTTGCTAATTCAGCTCTGTTTAGTTCCGGTGTTGAGACGGCAAGATGAGTGCTTCGTAAAGAAAAGAGATACAACAATATTTTCAAAAAATCCTGCAACTAGCAGGAGACAAGCTATAATTGAGGTAAGTTTGGAGACACTACCTTATTTAATCATTAAATTAATACATATTTTTGTTGTATCTCTTTTCGGTGTTGTAGTTTGTAGACAAAGTCCCCAAATCTTGCCATCTCAACACCGGAACTAAACAGAGCTGAATTAGCAAAACTTTTATGCATTTCTTTCACATCTTCTGCAGTCAGATTCACTGTGTTCACTGGGAAGGAATCACTTCACATGGGTAGACACTTGGATTGACATTTCGAAAATGCTAAGAGGCTAAAAGCACGTTTAAAACTTGCCCCGTTTCAGCCTCCTGGGTGCTAACGCTAGCAGGAGGATAACACGGTGTAGGCAACACCGATTTTTTTTCGTTTTTCTCGCTACTGACAGCACTGCAAATTTACAAAACAACAGAGCTACGTGTTGAAATCGACCGGAATGCTCCTTTAAAAATACTGTGCTTTTGTAACCTTTACATTTGACACATTTATAGCACTTGGCCCAGTGGGCGAGCAGTGAGTTAATATCAAAGTTTTCTTAGGGAGTTTGATGTTGTGTTCATTAAGGCTCTGACACACCAACCTGATTATCGGCCGTGGGACAGTCTGGCGAGGTCGGTGACTCGAGTCTGTTCGGTGTGTTCCGTGCCGTTCTGAGTTGGAGGAGCCGTCAGCATCCATTTTGGCCGATTTGACTTGTTGAATCAGCCAGTGGGCAGTCTGACTCAATGACCAATCTGATTGGTGGAGTGCTAGCCCTTGACTAGCAAATCAGTGCTTCTTCCACAAGAAGAAGCCCGAGAGCTGACAACGCCAGTATCTTCTTATTACTAGCCATCGTATTTTCTTCCGTTCAGCGAGTAATGACAACAACGATCCTTTTTGACAACTATCAACACTCTCTGATGAAAACAAGGACTGACAACAGCGTGCTCTGTGTTTACCATAGACAGTATATAAGAATGGACCAACATATCCCGTTGCTCTGGACGGAGACCAGTGAAGGCTATTAGAAGCACTTTTCCGGTGATCTCTTGCGTTACTGCGCAGCCTCCAATTGAGAGAGACAACGTAAATATGACGTGAGCAACCTGTCTGAAAGTTGTAAGTCTTGTGGTAGCTGTGACAAGAGAAATCTCAATCGTAGCCAATCTTACAGAGACGGAGGGCATAGGTATATGTTAGGAGATAACATGGGCACAGGCTAATTATTGCTAACTAAAATGCTAGTTAACATTAGTAATTAAACCTAAACAGCTCATGTAAGCCAAAACTGCCTGCCTATTTTTACAAAAACGTCTGCTACAGAGCCATCACGTGAGGTACAAGGTAATGGAGCCTTTTATACATTGTCGTGTTTCTTTAGAAATAAACAATGGACAAATAGAGTTTTTAAACGCTTCAGATGTAAAGTTATTCACTGTGAAGTGACGTCAAAATAAATGCTAGTCAGTGGAATGCTAACGGGAGGTGATCTCTTTGTAGCATCAAAATGGCGCCATAGGACGTTCGAGTTCTGAAGTGAAGCTTACCCCCTTGCTGTTTACTAGGTCTAGAGAGATGTTCCATCATTTCCGGTTAAAATTTTTTGGGGCGACAATAATGATTAGCGCCGCCTGTTGTTATGGAGACGTATTACGTCTCGCGCACACGCAGAACGTACGCGAACGTAGGTGCAAGCGTCACGTTTAGACACTTTGTGGTTTGTCTCTTTGTCCGCATGTTTTACCAGTCATTTTGTTTCAATCCTTTGTTTGTGTATGGGCCTTCTGATATATACAAAGGTAGCTTGTGACAATCCTGTGAGGTTTCACTTGCTATTGTATCACACGTTTGCTGCTTTATCTTTCTGGAGTGTCTATTTGCACCCCCGGTACGAATAGCCTCTCTTGATGTAATATGATCTAACAAAACAGTCCTAATCCCACTCTCCAATTGAGTGGACACACACTCAAATTTACTAGCTGGAATGTAAAGGGACTGAATCAACCTGTCAAGAGAAGCACAGTTCTTTACCACCCTCAAAGTAGGGCTGGGCGATATAGAAAAAATCAGATATCACAATATTCTTGACCAAATACCTCTATCGATATCCGGCAATATTCTAGGGTTGACAATCGGTGCTTTAACAAAATATCCTCACACTTATATTTTAGATAAATCATCAGTAATGTGGACATATGTCTAAGAACAGTCTGGTAAGTTCAGAAAAGTACACCACTTTACTGTTATGCAGCCTTTAAAACCAGGAACAGACCCTTATCTCATATCACGATATCCAGAATCTAAGACGATATCTAGTCTCATATCATGATATCGATATAATATTGATATATTGCCCAGCCCTACTTCAAAGTATGGGGACTCATATTGCTTTCCTACAAGAAATGCACCAAAAAACAGATAATCACTCTTTGTTGCATAAACGGTGGGTTGGTCAGATGTATCACTCACACTACAGCTGTAAGGCAAGGGGGACAACAATTATCATACAAAACTCTGTGTATGAAGTCATAGTATAGTATGTCGAAGACAGCCACAAAACGTCATAGTATATAAGTCGGAAAAAAGTCACAGTATAGTATATCCAAAAAAGTCTTACTATAGTATGTTGAAAAAAGTCATAAAAAAGCACAGCTTGGCACAGCTACCAGAAGACTTACAAATTTCAGACAGGTTGCTCACGTCACATCTTTGTTGTCAAGCTCAGTTTGAGGCTGCGCAGTACGCTCAGCCATCAAAGGAAAAGTGCTTCTAATTGACCTCACTGGTCTCCGTCGAAGTCTATGGCGTCGCTGTGTCCATTTATTTTACAGTCTATAAAATAGACACCATGGTGACTGACTCGGCAGAGTAAAGTCAGCCATAGTTAACGGTTACACTTCCTTGAAAGGTTTTCAAAATACACCTCCTCTCTGTTGTAAAGAGACAAAGAAATCAGTATATTTAGGGAGAGGTGTTAAATGCATATCCTGCCTTCTGTTGTGTTTTTTGCCCAGAAATGTAATTTTCTCTGCATGTATCAATAAAGTAGGCTACTATAGCATATGTGGTGTCTTGCTTGATTTGATAATGAGCAGACGAGGCGTGAATGCTGAGTTTAATATTAACTCGACAACTTGCACATAACAGTTCCGTGCTACCCGCATGGATACATCCTGACACCGCTGCTTGCGGCTTCCGCACTTGCCCCTAACTCCTGTGGCATGCTAGGTAATGCAGTTCTTCACCTAATGTTTTCATAACATCACAGCATATAGCATACAAAATGTATGCTGGTCTTTTAAATAGACTACACAAAACATTGGCTATTTTGAAAATGATGAAGGCTAGCCTAACAGATGAATTTAGTTGTGCATTACACCAAAAAAGTTGAATAAAACCCAAGGACGAATACTAATTATAGCCTATAGAAGACTCCCTGACATTCAATGAACTGTAGGCTAAGTCTACCATGCAACACAACGTAACATAATAATTTGATATGTTTTCATTTATTCCTATAATTTTTGATTTGAGTACTTACATGTTATTATGTTTACTTACAATAATCTATCTGTATGTTCTTCATATGACAATTTTGTTTATTCTTATTTTGAAGGCAAAATCATTTAATTTCCGGTCAAACAGTTGTTATCTGTGTTTCACTTGACGGAGATTTGTCCATGGATTTGTCACAAGGGCGGCTCATGGGCGAGTCCATCAGAGAGGTAAGTAACGTCAAAAAAGAAAGCACCTTGCGCTTGTGCATGTCGGATCGTGCAGGCAGAACAGATCTCGTACCCACAGTACATGCAGCCTACTTTTATTAAATATATTCATTTCATGCTACTTTGTACTTCTATTCTATAGGTGACGTGATCCATGTTTTTTCCATTGACAGTATATATTCAGTATATATTTCCATATACAGTATATATTAGGGTTTTCATATACATGTCAATGGGTTTTTCCCGTCAATATTCAATTTCCTTGGGGTTAACAGCACGTGATAAACGGCGTGTTCATGCCACCTCGGAATAACAGGCACCGCCCCCGTGGTTACTTTGTTTTTCCGACTGGCAGCGTTCACATGGTCGGGATGAGTGTTCTTCTTCTTCTGTTATATTGCCGTTTGGCATAACAACTTTTTGCATGACTGCCACCAACGGTTTGCCGTAGCCTAGAGCATCAGGTGTGTGAAAACATGGAGGCCACAATAACTAAAGATTTTCTGCTGTTTTCTTATAAGAGTATCCAAACAGCACATGGACAGGAGTTTGTTTGTGTTATCTGCAGGACAACCAACGGGAAAAGACACGGATAATGTGTTGTTTTTTTTATACATAGGCCTATTTATGAATAATTTTGGTAACACTTGTAAAGTGTTACCATAATTTTAAACATATTATGTCTGTGTATGTTTCTTGGCAGAGGCATTTGTCCACATTAAACAGTTAATTGTCATTAAAATATGTTCAGCGAACCAAAGTTGCCTCCATCAAACGTCAGTTGTCAACAATGCGTCACCAACTGGGGAACTCGGGTATCAAAATCCAGCCCGAGTTTCCCACATTGACATATATATAAGGTTTCGGGGAGGTTTCAAGATGGCGGAGTGAGTGGCAGCACTTTTTGCAGGCTCCGGTAAAAAACATTTTTTTTAGTCCTAGAAATGTGATAAACTACTGTAACAACCCCTCTACTTAACAGCTATTCAATATAGGGTCAAAATTAATTGACAAAAGTAAGCTATTACAACATTTTGGGGAGTTTTTTCTTCGTTTTTGGAACCATGTCTGACCATAACTACAACTTGGCTGCTCTCCATGAGGCATGTGATGATTTTGACATTGAGGAAGAAATGGAAGCGGAGCAACACTTATCCAAAGAAGGCAAAATTAACAAGGATCACACGCCAGTTAAACAGCCGAATCCAAAGAAACCGAAACACCAAAGGGAAAGCGAGGACGCGAACACTGGCGCCGCAATTCTACAAGCTGTACAAGTTCTGACCAGAAAAATGGACGAGCAGATGGAACTTTTGAAGAGTTTCGACAGACGTATTGAAGCTAACACAACCGCAGCAAAAGAAAACCGAGAGGAAATCTGCGTGCTTAAGGGAAAAATAGGAGGCCTTCAGAAAGAAAACCGCCTTTTGAAAGAAGCATGTGCAGAACAAACCCGGTACAAAAGAAGGTGGAATCTGAGGATGATTGGCCTCACTGAAAAGGATGGAGAGGACACGAGAGAAGTTGTCATCGGGATACTGACGAGAGTTGTTCCATTCTCAGTGGAACGGCTGCGTGACACCGTTGACACCGTTCACCGGCTGGGAAGGAAAGGTGACCCCGCTACCTCACAGAACACACCGAGAGCAATCATCATTCAATTCGGGATGAGAATGGTGCGGGACGATGTTTGGAAGAAGTCGAAGGATGCGAGAGTGTGTAAAGACGTGCACATACGTTTCAAAGAAGACTTCTCCAAAGAAGACCGGGAGGCGCGTGCGAAGCTATGGCCACTGGTCCAAGAAGCCAGAAAGAAAGGTAAACGGGCATTCTTGAAAGAAGGATACGCTCTGATCGATAACCGGAGAGAGGACCCGAACTGAACACTTGGTTTGTTATCATTTAAATGGCTGTCACTGATTCCGCCTACAATCCCATTTTTCAGTGAAACGTTAGTCTTTTTGTTTGTTTGACATAAACGCTCCGATATGTAAGTATATTGACACTAACCGCACTTTGTTTGTTAATGCATCACTGAACATTTGAGGTTAAATAACCTGATGCTATGATTGGAGCATGATTAATGTTACGTTGATGATTCCCATTTTGGTTTTTTTGCACGCCAGTAGACTATATGACAGATACTGTCTACCCTGTTTACCTATGTTCATATATGGTACTACAACTGCTCACCCCTTGATATCTCTTGTTATGCCAAAATTAAGAATATTGTAACGAAGTAGGCGAAATTGTTTTTATATTTAAATAGGATTTTGCTACAATAGCTGTTAATTTTGTAGGTTTCTCTTTCTGCCTCTATGGGTTCTAGAGGGCTAGTTACACAAAACATGTAGATTCAGGACTTACTACTCATTCCTGCGCATCGTTACACTTTTTTGTGCATTGTATATATACTTATTACCTAAATGTTGTCCTTTATTTCTTTAAATACTAGGAGGATGAAAGATAATGTAAAACGTAAGGCTATTTTTCTTTTCTGTAAGGAGCAAAGGGCTAATTGTGTTTTTTTTACAAGAAACTCACTCAGCTGAGGCTGACACAAAATTCTGGAAATTGCAATGGGGAGACTATTTTTTTCAGTCATGGAACGTCACACTCCGCAGCAGTTATGATTTTGTTTAATAGATTTCCTGGGAAAATTATTGACCATAAAAGTGACTCTACCGGTTATTGGTTAATGGTCGTGACAGAAATGAATGGTATAAATTACATCTTATTATGTGTGTATGGTCATAACAAAAGAGCACAATGCAAAAATCTCTTGTCATCCTTAAGTAAGTACTTAGAGGAATGGAAAATGCTTTTTTCAACAGAGTAATAATTGGGCGGAGATTTCAACCTATCCCCTGATCTTTGGTTAGACCGCTTACCATCAAAGAGACTTTGCCACACACTTGATGAAACAATACTTGAATTGATCACGAAAGCCAATCTAATAGATTATTGGAGAATGAAAAACCCAACCAGAAAACAATTTACCTGGTTCAACTCATCTAATAATGGCCAGTGCTCAAGATTGGATTATTGGTTATTATCAGACAATCTCATTAATGAGGTTAATAGATGTGATATTTCAGCATCACCCCTGACTGATCATTGTGTAATATCCTTGACACTTTCTCCGGGTGGTAAAGAAAATAACATAAATTCTATATGGAAATTTAACAATACCCTTTTGGAAGATACTGAGTTTTGTGATGTAGTTAAACAACTGGTTAAAGAAGTAGGTGAATTGGAAATGTCTTTTATGAGTAGATGGGAATGGTTTAAATTCAAAGTTAAACAGATAGTTGTCAGAACTAGTAAGCAATCATCAACACTTAAAAAGATAAGACAAAGGGACATCATTAGTCGCATCAATACTCTATGCTGTAAAAATGATTTGACACAGCAAGAACAGACTGAATTAAACAATTTACAGTCCCATCTTGATAATATATATCTGGAAAAGGCCAAGGGAGCATTTATTCGTTCAAGGGCTCGTTGGATTGAAGAAGGGGAGAAAAACTCTTCCTATTTTTTCTGTCTGGAAAAACAAAGACAGACAAAGAAAAATATTCAGAAGTTAAATATCAATGATGTTATTGTTGAAAATCAAGAAGAAATAAACGAAAACATTAAAGCTTTTTATAGTAACTTGTATAAATCCCATTTTTTTAAAGAAGATTGTTATTTTTTCTTAAATAAGATTCAGGGGTCTAAAAAGACAATAGAAGATAACTTTAAACATCTTATGGAAGGTAAGCTAAGAATTGAGGAGTTAGACTTGGCAGTTCAACAGATGTTCAAGGGGAAATCACCTGGAATAGATGGGCTAACTGTGGAGTTTTTCTCCTTCTGGAGTGATATCAGGGAAATGCTCTATAATGCCCATTTAGATTGTATTTCAAAAGGTAATCTTTCTCCCACTATGAAACATGGTCTCATCACTCTAATTCCGAAACCTAACAAAGATAATCTTTTATTGGATAATTGGAGACCAATTACCTTGTTATGTAACGATTATAAATTGCTGGCACTTGTTTATGCCAATCGTCTGAATGAGGGATTGCCACATATTATTGACGAATGTCAATCAGCTTTCATGAAAGGTAGAAACATACATAATCATACCAGACTGCTACTAGACATACTTGATTATCGAGACTTTATTTACACTGATGCTTTTATTTTATTTCTTGATTTTTATAAGGCATTTGATACTGTTGAACATACCTTTTTATTTGAAATCCTAGATATTTTAGGTTTTGGGAGCAACTTTTGTAAAATAATTAAGATGTTTTATACTGATATATATAGTTCTGTGTCTGTGCCTGGTATAACTCCTAGGTTTGAAGTGCTCCACGGTATTAGGAAGGGATGCCCGATTTCTCCCAAACTGTTTATTCTAGCCACCGAATCTCTTATAATGTTCATTAATCACAACCCCGACTTGCATGGGATCTCAATATTTGACAAGGTATTTAAAATTAGTCAGTTTGCAGACGACACAGCAATCCTTTTAAGGGATAAGTTCATGGTTGATGTTGCCCTTGATTCCGTATAAATTTTCTCTAAAGCTTCAGGATTAACCCTCAATATTAAAAAATGTGAGCTACTTCCCATTCACTCATCAACTGATTCTATCATCTCATCTATTGAGATTAAAGCTGAAGTGAAATATCTAGGAATAGTTCTATCTAAAAATACTATTAGAAGGGAAAATGTTAATTTTTCTAACCGTTTAACAGATATGAAGAAATCTTTGAATCGCTGGCTTACTAGAGATCTCGCTATCTTTGGTAGAGTCACTCTGTCTAAATCAGAAGGTATTTCCAAAGTAATTTATCCCTGTCACTCCCATATGTTTCTTCCGGTAATGTTAAGAAAGCCAATTCAATTGTTTTCCAATTCCTGTGGAAAAACAAAACCCATTATATTAAGAAATCACAGCTGGTTAAAGAGTATGATGTGGGTGGTATTAAAGCATTGGACTTTGAATCAATGTTTGGGACCTTTAAAATTAACTGGTTGAAAACATATCTATCACAACCACATTCTATGTGGTTTCACATACCCAGACATCTATTTAAGAAAGTAGGAGGGCTTGATTTTCTTCTGCAATGTGATTTTGAGGTGACCAAAATTCCTGTTAAGTTGTCAAACTTCCACAAACAAGTTCTCCAATATTGGAAAATGATATTTACCCATAACTTTTCTCCACATGGATCTACCTTATGGAATAATAGGGTCATTATAATCAATAGGAAATCATTGTTTAGGTATGATTGATACGAAAAGGGCATTCTATTTGTGAATGATATTATAGATGACAATGGTAACTTTTTGGAATATAAAGCTTTTTTAGACAAATATAATCTAAACTGTACATATAGAGAATACAATAAGATCTGTAAAGCAATACCTGTACCATTATTACAGTTAATTCAAAACACATTGTTATATGCAAGATCAAGACCCTTACCAACTTTACCAAATTTAGTCATTAATTATTGTACTTTATTTGACAATAAATGTAATAATAAATGTATTAGTGATGCTTTGAAATCTAAATTAGTTTTTGGATATAACAGAGGATTGTGTGTACAGGTTCCAAACATGGACGCTTTGTCCATAGAAAAAGCACATTTTAAATTCATTAAATGGCCCGTTTCCCCTATAGTCAAAGAGACTCACTTTAAAATAATCTACAAGATATATCCGGTTGCTGACTTTCTTAAGAGAAGATTCAAATTTGATGTTGACCCTTGTTTTTTTTTGTGAGATGGCTGATGAAACTCTGGATCACATGTTCTTTTTTTGCCCTGTGTCCAACTGCTTTTGGTCTGAGATACATAATTGGCTGTCCCTTAAGATGGATAATATCCCTAGTCTGACCTTACCACACATCCTCTTTTATATGGATAATATAGATTCATCAATATCAGACTTAGTCAACATGATCATTCTAATGGGTAAATATCATATTCATTGCAGTAAGTGGAGATCTTCTAAGCCTTCCTTTGTTTGGTTTGTAATGACTTTAAATTGTTTTTTTCCTCATTGAAAAAGATCAAATCTACTAAGATTGCAAGGAAAATATGTAGTGACATATCTAGGAAATTACTGTTTTGATTAGTCTCCTTGTGTACCTCTCTAAATGTTAATTTTACTTTCTCTAGCCTTTTTGCTTTTGACTTGTATATTTTAGGCAGCTCCCCCTCTTTGTTTTGTTCTTAGTTGTTTCTTTTCTCAGGTAATTTTTCTTGTACATTGACAACATTTGTATTGTATGTAAGCATGTATATCTTTCCCCAACGGTATAAATTTATATATATATATATATATATATATATATATATATATATATATATATATATATATATTTTATTTATATATTTATATATTTTTATATATATATATAAATATATATATATATATATATATATATATATATATATATATATATATATATATATATATTACCACCTCTGATTCCCACAGGACGTTACGTGAATGGTGACGTTTTCACTCGGAAAAACGTTTTTCCGATGTCCATGAACGCACGGTCAGTCCACATGTCAATGGGTCAGTCTATGGATAAAGTTGGTGATTTTCGGCTCAGGAAAGGATATGAGTCACTGATTACCGATATGGCCACGCCTGTTTCCGACAAGAAGCTGCTGCCGTCAGGAACATCCCACATTCACCATTGTGGATTAGCAGCAGCCAAGTACTCTTCGCTCTAGTTGGGTAAGTCAAAACACTGTTCCTATGCTTGAACAAACGAACGGTTACACCGCAGAAACAAACCGAAAACAGAACGGCGTTACCATTTGAACGTGACTAAAACAATATATTATGAAATTTTTGTTGATGGCAGTGTTTCCCACAGATAGGAAGCAACTTGTGCCGGTGGGTGGGTGTCGCCCGAGTAACCGTGGGTTGTTGCGTTCTTTTTGTCACACAATACTACGAGTATTTTAACTCCTAATAAGACTGCAGCGACATGCCTATAGGTAGCAGTATACAGTGCTATGTGTACGACTTCTTCATTTGGTTACAACAAAGACAAAAGTGCTTACAATTGTAGAAAACCACAATGTTTACTACGTGTGATGCACGACGTATATTTGAAAGTGAACTCCGGGTCCTCTCAGGTCAGACGACTTGACGAGTCGTATATATGACCTCGGTGGCGTTCTTTTTGCAACTTCCGGTTTGTAACTCCGGAAAACAACTCGTAAATCGACTTCGGTGGACAAAAAGAACGCACCAGATGCCGACATCCTCCTTTCCTACTTCAGTGCCTAACGAATCTATGTCTTTCTGTCCCCTGTCTTTCACTGGTTGAAGTCTGAACATATTGTAAGCTAACACTGGTCGGACTGGTGAGCTCTGTTTCAGACTGATACCTCCGGTTCAGGCTGGTCCTCATCATAGACTGTATATTATTAGTGGACAGCCCATCCGGTTTCGGAAGTGCCTTAAACCTGCATTCTATTTGAATTGGGGCGACACGTGCGGTTGCAAAAGGATGTCGGTTTCTTTAGAAGTCTGAGAAAGTGACCCACTTCTCACTTGATTTATTACCTCAGTAAACCTCTTCATAATGAGTTTATGGCCTCAATCGCTAGTTTAAGTCTTCTGCAACACAGAATGATGTTCATTTTTTGAATTATGGTCTCGTTGATTTTAAAAACGTCCTGTCAATCATGACAAGAGGTTTAGCAAAGTTTATCCAAGGCACGTCAACTTCATTTTGGAGTTTGACCAGCTTTCTTCGTAGTGACTGACACTTTGGTCGCCTAATAATGTCTTGTTCAGCGTTCGGTTGGACGACAAGACCCTCAAAGGACTCGGCAGTTCCGTTTTTCTGGTAAGTAACGTTACATTTTTTTAAATACTGTTTTTCGTTAGCGAACGTTAGCATCCCAATTAATATCAGTTTGCTAGCTAGATTGCACCTTGCTAACCAAGCTAGCGGGCTAACATTATGCAGAGTATAAACTGGGAGCAACTTTTTCAAATATATATTTAACGTTACAGTCATATTATATACAGTAGGTATGCACAACGGTCTCGCCGGTGATCTATTTTTAACCATATCTGGTGTTATTGCTAATAGATGCGCATGCCTTCCTAACCCGCAAGCTGACACTACCATTACATGTAATGATAGCTAATGTTAGCTTAAAATCAAAGCCTGATATAGTTAATGCTATGGTGCAAAGTCATATTAAACCCTATATTCGCAGGGGATTAGAATAATTTTGGGACTGCGTGGGATTTAGAAATTAACCCCTCACATCTGAGTTTCGTGTGGCGGATTTGCACAGGACAAGCAGAGACTGCTTTTACTTGTATATACTGAAATATATGTTCCTGCCCGAGAGTTGGGGAAACGTTACCCGGAGGTGCCCGAAGGACAGGCACATAATATCATTCCCGCCGCGGCGGCACCCACACAGCATCACCGTCACCCTCACCCTCGGACAAAGCCGCGGGGGAATCGCGTAGACTCGGAGACGGAGGTCTCTGGCAGTGGGCCAGAATATGCGTTGATGCTGTTACACTGATGTCTTTCTTCCACTTACTGTAGTTGTGTCTGCTAATCTATTTGAAGACCTTCTGTCAGCACATTATTCTGTTTTTAAGATGAGTCACATACATGTTACAATCTATATTTACAAGTGCTGTTTATTACCAAAATGTACATATTAAAAAAGTGTTGCGTACAATACACATTGTCTAAGATAAATTTGACATGTAGCAGTATGTTTACCTAATACTGAATGTCCTCAACTGAAGCATAGATTCATGTACAAGCGCATATATTAATATAATTCATTGTGATCTACCATGCCTTAACTACATGTCTGTCTATTACAAACATTTGCCAGTCCTTATCCTTTCTCTTGTGCCTCAGCTGCCATTGGAACCTGACTCCTGCTACCGCTTCACTCCTGCCATCCACCGGAGCAGACAGCCACCACCACTGGACCCCCCCCACCACTAGCCGGCCTGCTATCTTCCTCTGACGGACCTGCTCCTTCCCAGAAACCACAGACCTGTTCTCCATCCTGGAAACTTTGACGTGCTTTTCCCCCCTCAGAAACCTGGACTCGATACTTTAAATAAAACCTGTTAATTCACACTCGTGGCTCTGCGTTCTGTTCACCATTCAAACCTAAAAGTTAGCACTTTAGAAATATGTATAAGGCATATAATTGAGATTTTATGTATAGGATTAAACTGTTAGAATTAGATATTGACATTGCATGTCCTTGTATGGTTTTTAGTTTTCATACTTTAAAAATGTCAGTGCAGTAAATATAAGGTACATTGATTTTAATTATTAAATTGAATAAGTTGTTTATTTCTATTTTGCAATTTGTGATCATACTTTTGTTATAATGAATTTACAATAACCCTACACAGATTAAACGGCACCTAGTGCATTTTCAATTACCTACTAAACACTTGACTACGTATTTAAAATATATTCAAATATATAAATTAATCTAAAAGGATTTTGGTGAAGTGTTTTCATGGTGATTAAAATTGACAAACTGTACATAAAGACACACAAAAGCACAAACTACATTTTGCTGATCCTTTGTCAACATTGAAGTAAGTATGGTAACATTTAAGAAATCATTTATGTTGATTAAAGCCCAAATAGACACTTTTAATCAATTATAAATTCTATCAAATTGCCAATGTCTTGTATGACTACTATACTGTATGTTCCTATAGTTACTTCAGAAAAACCACAAATGTAGCTTTAGAAAGACCTTTATTTCACAATGAAATGGGCATTAACTTCAAACTACATAAACCACAAACACTGGCAATATTTTTAACATTATGTTTAAAGTGATGAATTAAATAATGTAGTTCACCTTTTACAATCCAGTGTAAATTCCACACATAAATCACTGCTGTAGGTCAAGGTAAAGGCAAACTTCACTGTCACAAGTGAATTCTGCATAATAAAAAGAGGTAGTTTAATCACTAGTGCCACATTGTTAATTACAGTATAAATGTTTGACATTACAAACCATAATTATAAAAATATAGCTTAACATACACTTGTGCAGCACTGTTCAGTCAAGTCCAAATGCCTGGGTAAAGAAATAAAAGCTGCCTTTACAATTACAGTGAGTATAGTGTGACTGTTGTCTGTAATGCACAGTGGAAAAAGAAAAGTAACTATTACTTAATTCTGAGGCATTGGGTTGGGTGCACATGCCATCGTGGCTCTCCACACTCCTATTTCTGAAAGAAAGAGGGTCATCAATTTCCATTTGAGCCCCTCATAGTTAAATATATATGCACACTAGCATGTAACTGTACTTCATTAATTATCTAGGATAATACAGATGAATTAACAACAGTGTATTGTTCTTTAGTGTAACTTTAACTCAGTTAAATGATCTTATTTCTGCTAATGTTAGCTCTTAAAAGCATGTAAAGGCTAAATGCACCAACCATAGACTGATGATACTTGCTAACAGTAGCAAGACTTTATCGGTGCTTTATGGTTATTACAGTTAGCCAAACGTTCTAAGAAACTTGGTTAAAAATGTGCTAATAGTTAGCGTTAGATAATGATAAGCATTGACAATCACTGTTTTGCATTTCGCTGACACTACGTTTAAATTAGGAAAACGTAGCTAAACTTTGTAGAAAATTAACGTTAGCATGTTTTACCATAAGTGGCTAGCTAACGTTACAGACAATTTACATGGTAACATCAGATACATTTACTTTACAATGTGACTCCTCTTATATGACTATGGGACAAAGATATATTTAAAACCTAGCAAAGCTGAATCTTACCTTGAATTATGTATGCTAGCTTTCAGCAGAAGTTGCATCCAGATTGCCAGTGAACGTGTGTAACGTAATGAAGGGTGTAAGCTGCGTTACTAACTCAAAAAAAATAAATAGTCAGATATCGTTTTTTTTTTTTTTTTTTTTTTCTGTCTACGGCTCCTCCCTCTCTCCTCCTCGTCTAAAAACGTCACATCCGCAACCACGATGGCTGCGCCCATAAACGCAAACTCGACGACTCATATCAGCTCTCCACAAACCAATGGGTGATGTACATGCTCTGTCCACTAATATTAACAGTCTATGGTCCTCATCCACAGCGCGTGCCTTTTTCAGTCGCGGAAAATACTTTTCAATGCTCCTCTGGATTGAAGCAGCAAACATTCAGTGTGAGAGTAAAACATGACCTAACATAATTTATAATACGTTTATTTGATTCACAGCTGCTACATAGGCCTATAGTGTTTTCAGAGGTGGGTAGAGTAGCCAAAAATTGTACTCAAGTAAAAGTACTGTTACTTCAGAATAATATGACTCAAGTAAAAGTAAAAAGTAGTCATCCAAATAATTACTTGAGTAAGAGTAAAAAAGTACTTGGTGAAAAAACTACTCAAGTACTGAGTAACTGTTGAGTAACGTCTGATTTATTTTTTAACACAAGCATTCAATCAGATGGACAAAAATACAAAATAATCATAAAACATAAAATCTTTCTTTTTATCTTTTTTTTATATTCTGAAGTAGCCAAACTTACTGTATCTACACTCCCTCCTGCAGCATTGGTCTCCATCTCTGTTGCTTCTGGTAATCCACATTCAGACCCACGGCTGGCTTGTTGTTCTGTGTTGGTTAGTTCCATAGATTAGTTATCCATGTCTATCTCTTCATCCTCCTCTTGCTCATTTTGTTCTTCCTCTTCCTCATATTCCTCACTGACCTGTCTTTCTCCCTGGTGTGCTGGCTCAGCTGTGTCGCTAACATGCTAGCTGTATTAGCGCTAATGCTAGCTGAAGCTGCACTTGAGTTTAAAAACAAATCAGTCAGTTTGCAGCATTTTTCATCGTCAGCCAACAGTGCTCTCTTATATTTCCCTCTCTTTTTCTCTTTTTTATAACTTTGTTATTGATGCTTGAAAGGGAGCTGAGAGAAATTATATGGGCCACAGTTTACAATTAAGTGGCCGCATGGCTGTGACAATCATGCGGCTCTCTGATTGGCCGGCCCCATCTGCCCAAATGCCAGATTACCAGTTGTCACTGCACACATCTATACAAATGTATACACATGTAATAACACACAACACATGTCACACATGCGATTTAAGACCCTTAGAAAGGTATAATGTGCAATTTTAGTTCAGACCATCCCATAAAACTTTTTCAAACAATCAATTGAAAGTACCAAACATTGTTAGTTCTGAGGGCCATCGTTCTTTTATTCACAAACAGTTATAATGCAAATCACGTGTTTTGACTCCATAAATGGGTTAGACCCTAATGTTCACAGCCCAGACTAGCAGCTAACGTCTACACACCTAAGTAGCCCATATGAGCTAATTAGATGTACTGTGTGTGAATTAATTTAGCCAGTGTCCTACATACGTTGTCCTATGGGTTGCTAGTGCTAGACACAACTTGTTTTGCTTATCGGCAATTTGCTATTAGTCATGAAAACTTTGTTTGAAGTACCAATACACAAATACTTACCAAAACATGCTTCCGCAGGTTAGATGTGGAGTTATTGAATGTTGCCTGTTCAGTCACCTTTGGCAGATACATCTGGCATTGCATGATGATACTATTGACCCTCAAGAATTGAAATGAAAAACATATCAAATGTGGCCAAGGATTTTTGTCTTTTTGGGCAGCACAATTCTATGTTTCAAGTAGCATTTCTACTGAAACCTGATCCACCTCCATCTCGTTCTCAATCTCCTACAGAAAGACTTAGTAACGGATGGGATTTGTAATGTAGCAAAATACAATACTTCACTCAAAACATAATCAAGTACATTTTACATTACCGATTTTAAAAACTACTTAATACACAACAAAACTACTCAATACAGTAACGTGAGTAAATGTATTTCGTTAGTTTCCACCAATGAGCTAAATTAAACACTCGGCTGAACACAATTTAACGCATTTCCCCACCCTGAGAATCTATCGGTATTGTCGGTATAGATCTATTAATGTATAGATATATGAATGGAAGTTACGTTAGTTTAACCATGATTTTGGCCATTTCCACATGTCGTACTTTAACAAACTCCTCCTAGAGATTTCATCCGATCACCTTCAAATTTGGTCTGTGCCATCTTAAGACGTTAAAGATGAAAAGTTGTTAAAAGAAAAACTTTTTGTCATAGGGCATAGCCGTGGCAGGGCGGCCATTTTGTGCGTTACGCTATCAAAACAGGAAGTGGGTGTAACTCGAGTGTTCATTGTCCAATTGGTTCGAAACTTTTCAGGATTCATAAGAGTCCAACCCTGAGGACAAATAAAGGCCGCTATTTACTTAAAGTCATAGCGCCCCCTAGTGGCAACAGGAAGTAGGCCTAAAAGTCAAGGTGCTATACTTTAACAAACTCCTCCTAGAAATTTCGTCCAGTGGACTTCAAATTAGTTCTGTATCATCTCAACACCTTAAAGATGAAAAGTTATTAAAAGAAACTTTTCGTCAGACAGTGTGGGGGCGTGGCGTGGCTGCCATTTTGAGTGTTTAGCGATGAACAAAGAAGTTGTTGTAACTTGAGTGTACGTTGTCGTATCTGCCCGAACTTTCTCACGATTGACAAGGGTCCAGGACTGAGGACACCTACAGGCCAAAATTGACTTTTAGTCATAGCGCCCCCGGCAACAGGAAATGCGATTTATATGACAAACATCATCCAATTTACGTGAAACTTATGTGTGGTCTACATGTGATACTGAGCTGGCCCCAATAATATAACCACGCCCACTTACCCAGGCCATGCCCCCTTTCATAACATTTGAACCGTTTAAGGTAGAGTCTTGTGTGAGGTGTCATTGAACTCAGCACAGAGTTCCTTTTAATTGGTGATGGTTTGACCTGCCCCTTAAGCTTTAGCCACCCCCCCTTTTATAACTAATGACCGGTTTGATGTAGACCCTTGTGTGAGGTATCCTTGAACTCAGCAGAGAGTTCCTTATTCATTGCTGATTGTTTGGCCCGCGCCTCTGTACTTAGCCACTCCCCCTTTTATAAATGGTGACCCGTTTATGGTATTCTCACGTGAGGTATCAATGAACTCAGCAGAGACATCCTTATTCATTGGTGATGGTTTGACCCGCCCCCTCTGACTTAACCATGCCCCTTTCCACAGCTAATGAACTGTATGACCTAGAATCTTGTGTGAGGTATTGTTGAACTCGGCGGGGAGTTCCGTTTTCATTGGTGATGATTTGCTGTGTCTGAGTGCCATGCAAATGCACGGTCGCAAGGAGCGGAGTCCGCCGGTAACCCCGACGAGCGCAGAGGCGCGAGGGCCCGTCCATCGCTGCTTGCAGCTTTAATTGGGGTTGTGTTTATTAATGAAGCCTCAGTCTTAAAATAAAAACTAAAAATGTACAATGCCATTACATCTGCATTGAAAATAAAATACAAATAATGAAATGTCACTGAATAGAGAAACCCCAAATTACACAAACTTGTAATTATAAAACAGTGCAGAGTATTACTGACAACACTTTCAGAGATAAAGTAGGCTACTTGCTATACCTGAACATGGGGATTAGATATATTGTCGGCCTATACCAAAACTACACGGTTAGCTACTATATACTATAAATATTCAAATATAAATGTACATAACATGTTGCTTTGTGTTAAAGAATTAGCATTGAATAACTTATTTAATATTTTGTCAATGTCATATTACACTTTTGATTCATATTAAGGCTGTGAAATTATGAAAATGACTAGCCCTATCAATGTTGTCTGTGAAGCTTTCACAAACAACCACCATGTCTTTGCAAGTTCCACAATAGTAAACACGAATATGAAAGACAAGGAAAAACTACACTCTGATGGAAGACAGACAGACAGAAAGTGCAAGCTAGGATTTTTTTGGTTAAATTTGGTGAATTATTTAGCCCCCTTCCCCGTTTGTTAGCACGTTTAGAGTGGTACCAATACATTCCTGATGTTTTCCTGTTTAATTTAATACCATAGTCTTCATCCTACCAGTAAAAGTAAGCTCACTACTACCGCTCATATACAACCAAGTGAAATCGTGGTCAACCCGCGATTCATTTCTAATGCGTTTTTAATGTTTCAAATTAACCGAGAACAGAAATTATTAAATACGTTAAGTTTGACAGCATTAAATGGCACGATCATTTTCATAATCATGATGCACACTCATGTTGATCGGACTATGCAATTCGCTAAGATAGGGATAAAGGCAACCTATAATGTTTCCTGCTCCTGGCACTTAGCAATATTGCTGATGTGAAATTAACTCACGTCTAATGATGTAGGCCTACTCTTCTTCTTCAGTTTTATTTTTTACACGTAGCATATAAGTGATTGTATTTGCGCCCCTTGCTGTTGGCTGTTAATATCGCTTTAATAGACTTTTTTTTTTTTTTTTTTTTTTGTGCTTACTTGGACTGGACTTTTCCAGAACGCACAGATTATCAGTACCAGTATAACCAATATATATACATTATTTGACGTTATTTGTGGTTTAATGTGTTTCACGGAGTTGGCTCTGCTTGAATGGAATCCGCTCGAGTATGAACTGTATTAACTAAGTTAACACTCTGACTGTTTTACTTACTTTTGCATTTTTCTTTGCCAGAAAGCTCCCAGACTTCAGTCAGACTTGGCAGATTCCGTCATGTTTGTCACTTACTTCCTACTGCTGAGCAGTCTTGGCCATGTCATTACAACTCAAGGTGAGTGGCAAATAGGGTTGGGTACCAAAACCTGGTTCCACTATGGAACCGGTTCCTACTGCTGATACTGCTTTTTTTCAGACTGCTCCGAAACAGACGTAAAAATATCACACTTTTGCTGTAGTCTACTGTTAGCTAGCTACCATAAATGTAGGCTACTTTTAAAATGCCCTATTTTCCCTGTGGGCTCACCAAAACTGACATAAATGCATATTAACCATTCACTGACTACACGTGATCGCTAGTAAACATATTACACTTGCTCTGCTAGTCTATCGTACACTGTAGCCTGGTGGTGGGGGAGGCAGGACAGCCTCCCCAAATTGTCTGCCCTTTCAAACTCATACCTGGGTGTGTACAGATCTCTTGGACACCATCTGAGAGAGTTTTCTCCTGTGCAGGACATGCCATAAGTCAGGAGAGGTGTAGTATCTCACCAGAGAAGGCAAATATGGTCATTGTTATGCAAAAGAACTGCTAAAGTTTGAAGCTGGGGCCTATTGCACAAAAGTAGAATAAAGAAATCCAGGATAAATGAAAAAGCGCAGCTTGACTTAGTGTGATCCACTCATCGGTTGCACGTTTGCCGAGCCAGGATAAGTAGGTGAAGCTATGTCAAGCCAGGTGTACATAGCTGGGATAAGTGCACGTTCACGGATTTCTTAAATAGACCACGGTATCGATCACAGATTTACTGATGCAGAAATGGAAAAGACGTGTGCAGCATATGTTTCACCCGCTGAGCAGCAGCTTCTAATGGAAATTTACGAGGAGGTGAAACATAATATGCAAAAAGGAAATACGGCTGTTATCAAACGGGAAAAAAGCCCGACAGACAATAGCGGACCGACTGAATACGTATGGATTTAAAAAAATCTAGGCCTATTAGTCACTCCACGTTTTAATTGCTTTAATATGCATGTTTTATGTGTTGGTTTTATTGCTGTATCTGTTTTTATGCACTAAATGTGCTGGTTTTAGTGTAATGTGTCTTTGAGTAGCCTGTAAAGCACTATTAGAATAAATAAAAAATAATTCTTGTTCCTGGGAAATTTATAAGGACTAGGCTTAATTTCAAAGCTTATTCATAATGCGACAATATGTTTTACAACCATATGCACAGATCTCCATAAGCTATGTCTAATTCTAAATATCCTTCTACAATTAATGTTCATACAGAACAAGCTTGACTGGACAAAAACTAGAAAAAGTGACTTCAATACACACTGTAAGCATAGGCTATCTGTAAAACAATGTAGCCTTCCGCTTCCCCGCGTTGCACGGGCGGGGGCACATTTCACGGGGACAGCAGCGCAGGAAAAGCCCATTTCCTCCGTATCGTCCCACTTTTTACAATTGCCATCTCAACAACTGCAGTAGTAGGATTTAAATCAAACTCGTGACAGCAATAGTGACAAGTAATGCATGTTAATAAAATGAAGCAGAACACATTCAGAAGACAATTTCGGATCAGAGCGGCAGCTGATTTAACACATCAGACTCCAGGATTAATCTTAGCCTGCCGGTTAGCCTGCTCTGGACCAGGCTAGCTGCAAAGAATAAATCGCCATGGTTACTTGGCTGGGTTTAATTCAACCTGCTTTTGTGCAGCCAAGTCAAAGCTAAATTCATCCAGGATAACCTGAATATCCCGGCTTAATCCCTTATCCTGGTTTTGTGCAATACCCCTCTGGTTGGCATACCAACTCAACAACATTTATTTTGTTGTTACTTGTTAATAGTGTAACTGTTATTTGTTAAATTATTGTAGTTGTGTGTTCGGTGACTTAGGTTTACTTATTATATATTTAAGTACTTTAAAACGTTAATATATTGTTCAATTTAAATAATGTTGAATAAAAAAAAAAGCCTTTTTATGTCATTTTTCTAGGGCTGGTCCGAATACCATTTTTTGAGCAAAACTTGATAAATAAATTATATTTATTTATTTTATATATTAATTATATTAATTATAAATCCCCAAGAGTCCAAGGAAATGTAATATCCAAGCTTTATATTCCAAAACGAACTCTTCGCCTCACAATGTTGAAGTTTCTGGCCAAATCACAACGGAAAAACGGGAAACAGTTTTCCATTTCCGCACTTTTTATCGCCGCTAGCTTTTCTGCCCAGCTTGCTAAATGCTCGAAGTGGGCGTCATCGTGTACCGACAGTCTCTTCTTCTTCTTTGTAGTTTATTGGCGGTTGGCAAACCAACTTAAATGTGCATTACCGCCACCAACTGGACTGGAGTGTGAACGAGAGATAAATGCAGAAAATAAATAAACCAAAATAAAAATGTCAAATTTTAAAATCAAATACCAACCCACCAAACAAATATTCGAATATTCGGGTCCAGCCCTACATTTTTCAGTTTCTCAAGAATCTGTTTAGGAATCGGTTCGGAATCGTTTTTAAAAGTACCAGTTTGGCATCGGAATCGTAAAAATCCAAACGGTACCCAACCCTAGTGGCAAAGCGATAAGCTTGTGACATAGGCTATGTGTGATTTATACATTTGCTGTTTACTTATCTTGTCCTCACTTCTAGTGTTCATCTTTTTCTTTCTGTATTTTTCATTGTAGCTCAAGACTGCTCCAAACCTGCAGGAGGAGACAACATGGCTTTGAAAGGCGAAGACATTCTTTTACAAACATTCCCAGAGGGGAAGCAAGTGACTTTTGCCTGCAATGTTGGCTATGTGACTGCAGGAGGGTCTCCATCCATTACTTGTACTGCTGGCGCCTGGACTCCTCTGAAGCTGAAATGCGAGAGTGAATAATGACACTTTATCTTTACATTCAAATTTGTAAAAGCAGCAATAATGTGGCAATATTCTCTGGTCTTTGACCAACCGGGAAATGGCATCTTACCAACATATAAATGCTGGATGAATAGATGAGCGACTCATAATATCTAGTAACCAGTGACTGATAATATCTAGTGACCATTCTGTTGAATCATATTGATATCCAGTCATTTTAACTCATTTAGACCAGATGCCACATATTAGGGCTTTGACTTTTGGCCAAAAATCATATTCAAAGTTCTTTTGTTTATTATTATTAATATTCAAATATATTCAAATATTTATTAATAATATTTTGACCATTAAAGGAACACGCCGACTTATTGGGAATTTAGCTTATTCACCGTAACCCCCAGAGTTAAACAAGTCCATACATACCCTTCTCATCTCCGTGCGTGCTGTAATGCTGTCTGACGGCTCCAGCGGCATCAGGCCAGCACAGAACATGCAGGTGAATGGTTCCAGTAATCCTACTGCTCCGAATAAGTGACAAAATAACGCCAACATGTTCCTATTTACATGTTGTGATTTATAGAGTCACAGCGTGTACAAAAAACAACGTAACATGAGACACAGCCGTCTTCTAACTGTAAACAAACCGGGAACTATATTCTCAAGCGGAAGAATATAGTACTTGGGCGGAGTGATATGCTCGCAGCAAGCCTGTCTGAGAATATAGTTCCAGGTTTGTTTACTGTTAGAAGATGGCTGTGTCTCATGTTACGTTGTTTTGTGTACACGCTGTGACTATACAAATCACAACATGTAAATAGGAACATGTTGACGTTATTTTGTCACAATTTGGAGCAGTAGGCTAGTTGGAACCAGTTACCTGCAGGATCTGTGCTGGGCTAAGCTAATGCTGGAACCGTCAGGCAGCGTTACAGCATGCACGGAGATGAGAAGGGTATGTATCGACTTACTCTGGGGGTTACGGTGAATAAGCTAAATTCCCAATAAGTCGGCGTGTTCCTTTAAATGCCTTCAGTAAGACCTACAGTACAGGCCAAAAGTTTGGACACACCTTCTCATTCAAGGTGTTTCTTTATTTTCATGACTATTTACATGATTCTTTACATGACTATTTACAAATTCTCACTGAAGGCATCACAACTATGAATGAACACATGGAATTATGTACTTAACAAAAAAAGTGTGAAATAACTGAAAACATGTCTTATATTTTAGATTATTCGAAGTAGCCACCCTTTGCTTTTTTTGATAACTCTGCAAACCCTTGGTGCTCTCTCAATGAGGTTAATGTGGTAGTCACCTGAAATGGTTTTCACTTCACAGGTGTGCTTTGTCAGGGTTAATTAGTGGAATTTTTTTCCCTTTATTAATAAAAAAGCAAAGGGTGGCTACTTTAAAGAATCTAAAATATAAGACATGTTTTCAGTTATTTCACACTTTTTTGTTAAGTACATAATTCCATATGTGTTCATTCATAGTTTTGATGCCTTCAGTGAGAATCTACAATGTAAATAGTCATGAAAATAAAGAAACACATTGAATGAGAAAGTGTGTCCAAACTTTTGGCCTGTACTGTCTATTGGTATCAAACTTAAAGGAACATGCCGACTTATTGGGAATTTAGCTTATTCACCGTAACCCCCAGAGTAAGACAAGTCAATACATACCCTTCTCATCTCCGTGCGTCCTGTAACGCTGTCTGACGGCTCCAGCGGCATCAGGCCAGCACAGAACATGCAGGCGGAATGATATGCTCGCAGCAAGCCTGTCTGAGAATATAGTTCCCGGTTTGTTTACAGTTAAAAGACGGCTGTGTCTCATGTTACGTTGTTTTTTGTACACGCTGTAACTCTATAAATCACAACATGTAAATAGGAACACGTTGGCGTTATTTTGTCACTTATTCGGAGCAGTAGGATTGCTGGAACCATTCACCTGCATGTTCTGTGCTGGCCTGATGCCGCTGGAACCATCAGACAGCATTACAGCACACACGGAGATGAGAAGGGTATGTATCGACTTGTCTAACTCTGGGGGTTACGGTGAATAAGCTAAATTCCCAATACGTCGGCGTGTTCCTTAAGTTTAAAAAAAATAAATTTAAAGTCAGACCCCGGATTAAACACAAACTGTATGCTTTCAACAGGAAGTTCGGAGCTTTCACCGTAGCCTACGTAAGTGGTCTGATAGTGGTTTATACTTGTGTCCTGGTGTGCGCGTCGAGCCGGCGTGTGTGTGTGGGCAGTGTTGCCAAATTTCAGATTTTTCAGACCCCCCTTAGCAGCTTTTTTTTGTTCACAAAAGCGACTAACGACAAATCTGGCGACTTTCTGTAGAAAAGACAGCAACTTTCTGTCGCCATTATTGTCCAGCGAGCACGCAAGGTATTTCTCTCCTGTGGCCGCCAAAACCGTCACCTCTCTCTTCTGTTGTGTGACTGAGGAGCAGCCCCTCCCTCCCCCTCTCTGCTCTCTCCTCATGTGCAGCAGCACTGAGCGCAGGCAGGTAGAAGGGGAGAAGGGACAGGGTGCGGGGGCCGGTGTAGGTAGGAGGGACAGCGGCACGCGACGGGAGAAAGACGCCGCTGATCTGGCCTGGCCCTGGGCGAGCCAGAATTCTTTGAGAATTAGGGGGGGAATGCAACGCTACCAAGCCACGGCCGAGAGAAGTGTGTCGCCGCGACGTGTAGTTACATTTTGAAATGTGTGAAAAAGCCTCGAAATCTGAATTGAAAACAACATTTACAAGCAAACTCATTTACAAAAAATAATGCCCATAACAGGTTTGAATATTAAGGGCTGCCTAATATTCGTTCAAATATCATTATTTTTAAAAATATTCTAATGATATTCGAATAACGAAGTTTGGAGTCAAAGCCCTACCACATATGCGTGTGATTACATCCTTACGAGGGTTACCTTTTTTTTTTTTTTTTTTTTTTTAGGGAAGAACTGTGGCTCGTTGGGAGAAGTGGACAACGGAAATGTCGATTACCCTGAAGGGACACAGTTTGGTGATAAACTAGTGGTCACTTGCAACACTGGGTTAGTAATAAACTGATAACTAGGACGGTTCATGTTAAGATAATTAGTTTTTTAAATGTAATTGTAAGAAATGTGTTTACCTCTAAAATGTCAGCAACCATCATGTTTCCAAATCAAAAAATGTATTCTAATCAAAATGGGTGTTCAGTGGGGCTTACCAGTCAGTGTTATCATGTGAAATAAAGGGGCTTACACAGATTCTTCTTGACGTGTTGTCTGAAGTCAAACTTTTTTAAACTTTTTTTTTTATTCCCTAATTAGCTTCTGTATGGTCCCCATCAAAGGTCCAATCCTTTGTGGAGCCCAAGGGTGGATGGACAGGTTGCCTAAATGTGAAGGTTGGTCATCTCTGTGTGTTAATACAAGACACATGACTAAATAAAAACTGTGTATTTCCATTCTAATAGATGTCACTTTCATTTTGCAGTGGTGACTTGTGATCCGCCAACTGAGGTAGCGAATGGTGGTTTCAGTCCAGTCAAAGAATCCTATGACTATAGAGAAGTTGTACAGTACAGATGTCAAAGTGGTTATACGCTTTCTGGTTCAAGTTCAATATCGTGTTCAGAACAAGGAACATTTGGTCCTGCTCCAACATGTGTCCGTAAGTGTTTTTTTAATTTCTTGCAACCTTTTCTCAACATTTTCCCAGTGTAAACTCAGCTGTGACTGACACTCTCCCATACTTTGGAAAAAGTTATTTAGGACAATTGTATTAATGTCTATTTTAAAATGTTCTCTTCCTGCAGTGGTTCAATGTGAGGATCCTAATATAGCCAATGGTCACCAGGTTGAGGGTTCTCGACCCCCTCATGGATACAGATCTACGGTGACATACGAGTGCAAATCTGGGTATGTTATGGATGGAGGACCAACCCTGATATGTGGAATAGATGGTCAGTGGTCACCTGGACTTCCAACATGTCAAAGTAAGTCATTAATTGAAATTACTACTTGGTGTAAGTCTGTAAAGAAAAGTCAACCTGTTACGTTTGATCATGATGAAAACATGATTTGTATACTAATGTGATTAATCTCATACCATTGCATATACTTCTGTCAGTAGTTTGAGGAGCTACTTTTTACTTGCTGAGTAGATTTTTATTCTGGTAATTTTACTTTTACTTAAAGTGATGGTTCGGAGTAATTTGTGTAATGGGACAGTACATTATTTTTGGTTAAAATCAACAAATAATCGTGATAATTAATCGTGATCTCAATATTGATTAAAATAATCATGATTGTCATTTTGGCCATAATCGTGCAGCCCTACTACAAATTACAACACCGAAAAGAGATACAACAAAAAATATTTATAAATTTAACTTTTTAAAAGTAAGTTCTGTAGTACAACTAGCAGGAGACAAGTTATACTAGAGGTAAGTTTGGAGACACTACCTTATTTAATCATTAAATTAATGTTTGTTATGACTGTCATGAACAGATGACACTGTCGTGACACAATCAAGACACATGAACCCTAACCATAACTTGTCATGACAAAAACCAAATGACACTAAAAGAAGCGTTATGTCATAAACGTTTATGACTTGTTTATGACAGTGTCATGTCACTCTTATGTAGATACCTTCAAGTAAAGTGTAACTGTAGTTTCCACAGCCTCTTGATTATGAATCAGTAAAATGATTAAAGTTGTTATTTGTAACTTTCAGTTTGTGTTGATTCTAGCGGCCGCTTTGGACAAAAGCAGTAGTGTTTTTCTAACACCTGCTGTTGTAAAGGTCTTTTCTTTACGGTGCTGTGTTGCCCACTGTATTACTGAGTTAGCGTTACTGGGAGGTTATATAGTTAGGATTGGGCATTGAGAACAGATTCCTACAAAATTAGGATTCCAGTAGAATCGTTTCTTTATTGGAATCGATTGAAATCCGATCATCGCTTCCCAATTTAATATGCGTTTTGGTTTCCAAAGCGGCAAGGTGCTTGCTGTGTTGCAGCCTTGGAGCACGGTAAGCAGCGCTCTACTGTGGCTTTATTTTACATTGAAAAAGCCCCGTAAAACTGCAAACCACCATTGAATCAAAATAAAACGTTCCTCTTATTTGTGAAAATAGGCATGTGACCCGTTTCAACTCCACCCTTCAAAGAATCGGAATCGATAAGAGCCGGAATCGAAAGGACAAATAGGAATAAGAATTGTTAAAATCCTAACGAAAATCCCAATTCATTTACAATAAGAGAATAAGTTAGCGATGCATCGTTGCATTTCAAGTGTTGCAGACAGTAACTTAGCCTACCTTGGATGTATCGTGAGCTAAACCGGGTAAAGTTATCCCTGTCACTGTGTCACAAGCCAAAGCATTAAGAGTTTGTTGTAGCAACCAACAATAACTTAAATTAATATAGCGCATTTCATGAAACCCAAGGAGGTTTTACACAACTAAAGGGGGACAAGTGAAAAGAAAAGTGTAAGCCAACACAGACTAAAATGAATAAAACGTCTGCGCTAAATGGAAGGGGGGGGGAGCATAATTTCATGTCTGCTACTGACGTACAACCACATTGCGCACTGTAAAGTTATTTTATGAAGGAAATAGACCTATTACATTCTGGGATGTTTTTGAATCATTTAAAATCCCGTAATTGTCTTCATCTGTTGAAAGCCAACCGAGCTGTGACTCACACGTCGTCTGTCGATTACCTTTTTAGCTTTTAGTTCTTCTATGTTTAATTTCCTTTCTTTTCTGGATGGTACTGCCCCAGTATCAACCATAAATGCAACAGATAACTTCTCAAATAATATTAAAATGCAATTATGTTACAGTGCCGCTCAGCCGCCACATGAAGTAAACAAACACAGCTGCGTTAATTTCGTTAATTTTTTTTAACGAGTTAAATATTAAAAAATTAACGCAAAAATTAACGCGTTAATTTTGACAGCCCTAATTAAAATGCAATTATGTTACAGTGTAGGGAATTAAAGGACCCAAATGCAGGGAGAGGCAGGCAGGCAGGCAGGAGAAGGTTTGAGCACGAGAATTTATTAATAAAAACACAAAAAATAACCAAGGGAGGCCTGGGGAAGCGGGCAAAAAAATCAATTCCAAAAAGAAGTAAAAAGGAATAAAAAAAAACAAGCAGGACAAAAACCGGGAAATACAGGAAGCGCAGAGACTGACCAGAACAGACGGGGGAAGACACGACAGGCACAGGCAAGCACACAAACTGACAGGGCACGAACACAAAACGAGCTGACAACAGGAAAAGGAAACACAGGGGCTAAATAAACTAGGTAACGAGAAGACACAAGACAGGTGACACCAGGGCTGAGGAACAGGTGGAGCACATCAGACAATCACACAGGTGGGAAAATGCAGGAAGTAAAGCTAGACATGACAAAACAGAAAACGGACTATCAAAATAAAACAGGAAACAGAACAGGGAACAGAACTATACGCAACAAAATATACACAGACCACAGAATGCAATAAACACAACAGGAAACCTACAGAAATAATAATAGGCAACAGAAATGTCCAAAACCACAACACAATTAGGCCTATATAAAGAAATCTTCTGCTACCCTTTACATTGCTGGATACAATAACACAGACTTTTCCGGTGTTACAAAGAAATCTGTGACCCGTCAGAATGTGTGCTCTGTAGCGCGGTCTACCTGCCGTAAATCATTTTGTTACTTTGCGGGGGAAATCGGACCCGGTTAAGGACATTGTTAAAAACTAGGCCTATATAAAATTAGAGTTATATTTCATGGTTAGTCTGGTTTGCTGTTGCAGGTCATTTATGATCATCAAATTAAAAATTACAGTTTTAGAAACATCTAAAATATACTTATAGTCAATTTGAAGTGAATATGTGTATCTTTGTTGCATTAGCATACCTCTAATGTCAGTAACATTGTCCTGATTTATGTTTTTGCAGTAATAACACCCCCACCCAAACCCACCACCACCACCACCACCACAACAGATTCTCCCCCAAAGACACCAGGTAAAATCCATGTTAATGCTTAAGAAGCCATTAGTAGCCCTACAGGGTTGTCACCTGACAAAATGGTGCAATTAGTTTGGGCCTTTTTGGGATGATGACACTAAAGGGCTAAACTGTTTTACAGTATAAAAGCTAATTAATGTATCTTAGATCAAGCTGTTATCGCCATTTTGAATTGAAAGTTCAAAATTAGTGGCCATTTTGGCCATTTCCACATGTCGTACTTTTAAGGTCCCATGGCATGAAAATTTCACTTTATGAGGTTTTTAAAACTTAATATGCGTTCCCCCGGCCTGCCTATGGTTCCCCCAGTGGCTAGAAATGGTGATAGGTGTAAACCGAGCCCTGGGTATCCTGCTCTACCTTTGAGAAAATGAAAGCTCAATGGGCCGATCTGGAATCTTGTCCTTATGAGGTCATAGGGAGCAAGGTTACCTCCCCTTTCTCTGCTTTGCCCACCCAGAGAATTTGGCCCACCCATGAGAAAGAGAGAGACATCATGGCTTTCAGACGAGCAAAGTGGCAGTTGGTCAAGGCCACACTCCCACTTTCCACCTTGTCCCCCCCCTCTCTCCTCCTCAATAGCTACAGACACAGAAATGGCACGTCCTAAGGAAAGCTCATTGTGGGACTGGCTCTAGTGGCTGTAATTCTGCACCAAGGCTGAATTTTGGGAAAGACACTTCAAATACAGTATTAGGGGACCACTAAGGTCTATATAAAAGACTTCAGATACAGTATTAGGGGACCACTAAGGTCTATATAAGAGACTTCAGATACAGTATTAGGAGACCACTAAGGTCTATATAAAAGAGACTTCAGATACAGTATTAGGGGACCACTAAGGTCTATATAAAAGAGACTTCAGATACAGTATTAGGGGACCACTAAGGTCTATATAAAAGAGACTTCAGATACAGTATTAGGGGACCACTAAGGTCTATATAAAAGTGACTTCAGATACAGTATTAGGGGTTTACTAAAGCCCGAGACACACCAAGCTGATAATCGGCCGTTGGACAGTCTAGCGGAGGTCAGTGACTTGAATCTGTTTGGTGTGTCCCCTGCTGTCGTCCGTCTGATGGTCTGTCGGCCTTCATTTTGGCCGACCTGACGTTCAGTCGGAGGCAGGGCAGTCGGGACTCACCCGGAAATGACGAGCGGAATGAGCGTGACTAGAGTCTCTCAAAATCTGAGGAAAATCTTCTAAACTGACCTTTGTTGAGCTGAAATGAAGACAGATTCAGCAACTGCACGGCCTATTTCTTGCTTAAAATGTTTTCAGGAACATGTTTCAGTGAACTATTTTAGTACAATATGAGATTGTATTCTGAACGAGCCGCCATGACAATCTGGCTTTGAATTTCTGGAGAAAACAAACCCATGCGACGCGTTCGTCCAATCAGCTGCTGGTTTTAATTTTTTGGGCAACAATACAGATTAGCGCCGCCTGCTGTTATGGAGACGTATTATGTCTCGTCTCTTTGGTGTGTGCTGTGGCACTTTTTGGACCAACAGGGGTAGACTGATCAGTCCAGCTGGCTTTTCTGCCGAGGGTCGGCCGTCTGGTTGGTGTGTAACGGCTATAAGGTCTTTATAAAAGCATCCAAAGAGCACCGTGTCATGGGACCTTTAACGAATTCCTCCTAGAGATTTAATTTGATCAACTTCAAATTTGGTCTGTGCCATCTTAAGACGTTAAAGATGAGAAGTTATTAAAAGAAAAACTTTTTGTCATAGGGCATGGCCGTGTTGGGGCGGCCATTTTGTGCGTTTCGCCATCGAAACAGGAAGTGGGTGTAACTTGAGTGTACATTGTCCAATTGGCTCAAAACTTTTCAGGATTCATAAGACTGCAACTCTGAGCACAATTACCAGGCAAAATTGACTCAAAGTCATAGTGTCCCCTAGTGGCAACAGGAAGTAGGCCCAAAACTATACGTACTATACTTTAATGAACTCCTCCTAGATATTTCATCTGATCAACCAATCAAATTTGGTCTGTGTCATCTTAAGACCGTAACGATGAAAAGTTTTTAAAAGAAAAACTTTTCATCAAATGGTGTGGGCGTGGCGGCCATTTTGAGTGTTTAGCGATGAACGAGAAAGTGGCTCTAACTACAGTGTACATTGTCATATCTGCTTGAAATTTCCCACAATCAACAAGAGTCCAGGCCTGTGGACATATACAGGCCAATATTGACTTTTGGTCATAGCGCCACCTGCTGGCAACAGGAAATGCGCCTTATATGACAAACATCATCCGATTTACATGAAACTTAAATGTATGATCTACATGTAATACTGAGCCGCCCCCTATACTTTAACCACGCCCACTTACTCAGACCACGCCCCCTTTCATACCATTTGAACCATTTAATATAGAGTCTTGTGTGAGGGGTCATTGAACTCAGCAGAGTTCCTTCATTCATTGGTGATGGTTTGGCCCGAAAAAAACATAGATATAGAACAATATGCAAAAAACTGCCTCGGGACACATAAGACAAGACGTAATACGCCTCCATAACAGCAGGCAATGACAACCGGCAGCTGATTGGACGAATGCGTCACATGGGTTTGTTTTCTCCGGAAATTGAAAGCCAGACTATCATGGCAGCTTGTTGAGAATACAATCTCATATTGTACTAAAATAGTTCACTGAAATGTGTTTCTGAAAACATTTTAAGCGAGAAATAGGCCATGCAGTTGCTGAATCTGTCTTCATTTCAGCTCAACAAAGGTCAGTTTAGAAGATTTTCCTCAGATTTTGAGAGACTCTAGTCACGCTCATTCCGCTCGTCATTTCCGGGTGAGTCCCGACTGCCCTGCCTCCGACTGAACGTCAGGTCGGCCAAAATGAAGGCCGACAGACCATCAGACGGACGACGGCAGGGGACACAACGAACAGATTCGCGTCACTGACCTCGCCAGACTGTCCAACGGCCGAAAATCGGCCCTGTGTGTCCCGGCCTATGACGTCCGTTTAATCCTATTGGTTGAGCTACCTTACCCGCGTCATGTTTACATTCACTGCATTTATGCTCCAATGAATAGGATATGACGTCTGACTTTACATACAGAAGGTTAAACTAAATCTTGATTTATATTGAAGTATTGTACATTCTTTAAGTTGTATGTATAACAAGACAGTTATTGAACACTGTTAATTAGGGCCCGAGCGCCGACAGCGGCGAAGGCCCTATTGAAACTGAAGGAATTATTGTTTCTTTCTTTTTACCGTCCGATGAATTGCCTTTCTGAGGGGCTTAACATATTCAAAAACTGACAAAATTTGGCGGTCGCATCAAGTCTAGTGAAAATTTACGTATTTTAAGGGTTTTGAAAATAGGCGCACAAAAATGGCTCGCTAGCGCCCCCTAGAAAGTTACGAAAATTGAGCCCCTGCATTGCGTTTAACGTAGACTCATGAAACTTGGTACTCCTATGTAACATGTCAAGATTTACACAAAACTTCATTAAAGCCATACCCTAAACCCAACAGGAAGTCCGCCATTTTGATTTCAAAGTTCAAAATTAGTGTGATTTTGGCCATTTCCACATGTCGTACTTTAACAAACTCCTCCTAGAGATTTCATCCGATCAACTTCAAACTCGGTCTGTGCCATCTTAAGATGTTATAGATGAAAATTGTTAAAAGAAAAACTTTTCATCATAGGGCGTGGCCGTGGCGGGGCAGCCATTTTGTGCGTTTCGCCGCCGAAACAGGAAGTGGGTGTAACTCGAGTGTACGTTGTCCGATAACCTCAAAACGTTTCACGATTCATAAGAGTCCAACCCTGAGGACAAATAACGGACGATATTTACTTAAAGTCATAGCGCCCCCTAGTAGGAAGTAGGCCTAAAAGTCAAGATGCTGTACTTTAACAAACTCCTCCTAGAGATTTCATCTGATGGACTTCAAACTTGGTCTGTAGCATCCCAACACCTTAACGATGAAAAGTTATTAAAGAAAAACTTTTCGTCAGATGGTGTGGGCGTGGCGTGGCGGCCATTTTGAGTGTTTAGCGATGAACAAAGAAGTTGTTGTAACATGAGTGTACGTTGTCGTATATGCCCGAAATTTCTCACGATTGACAAGGGTCCAGGCCTGAGGACACCTACAGGCCAAAATTGACTTTTGGTCATAGCGCCAACCGCTGGCATCAAGAAATCTGCCTTATATGACAAACCTCATCCGATTTACATGAAACTCAGAATGTGTGGTCTACATGTGATACTGAGCCGCCTCCTATAATATGGCCACGCCCCCTTTATAAAATTTGAACTGTTTAAGGTAGAGTCTTGTGTGAGGTGTCATTGAACTCAGCACAGATTTCCTTCTTCATCTGTGATGCTTGCAGCTTTTAATGTTAAATAAATCGGTTATTTGATTTTCAGTTGAATTTTTGCATTTTTTTTAAAAATATCGTGATACATATCTTATCGTGAACCCAGTATCGTGATACATATCGAATCGTGAGCTGAGTGTATCGTTACACCCCTATTAATTAGGGGTTGGAGCCCGAGGGGGCTAGGAGCTGCGTATGCAAGTCAACACGGCTCCCAGTACCAGAAATATAATATTGAAATTAATCCTAGGTCTATCATTGCTTTTTTTGAAGGCTTTTTCAGATAAAATCTTGACTCAACTGTGGTGATATAATTTTATCAAAATGTGTAAAGCTAGGGGTGGGAATCACCAGACGCCCCACGATACGATATTATCTCCATACTTATATCAAGATAGGATATTATTGGGATTTTAAACATATTGCGATATTCTGCAATATGCAATTTATTATCTGAAAGCAATTGATTATGTTACTTTAGTACAGGGGTCAGCAACCCTTCCAATTAAAAGAGCAATTTTTGGCCCAAATTAATTCAAAGAAATCTGAAATCTATGATTCTTATAATGAAGGTAAATAAGTCTATTTAAGTGTAAATCAGCCTATCAACCTGACTAATAGGGCATGCATTAATATTGTGAGGTTTTTAGCCATTTGAGAGTGACATATCTTAAATTTTCTGATCAATACAGTGTCATTGACAATTTAGTTATAGAATCTGCTTTGATATTTTTGATCCAATACTTTATGTATCACCATTTGTGAATGACTTTCCATGGCCTTTTTACTCATTACAATCTCCTGAACTGTCACAAAACCAGCAACACTAGTGAGAGTTTGGAGATTTAAACAAATTCATAAAAGTACATTTGCTCTGCTTTCTGCAGCAGTTCTGATATTTTTCTCTTTGGAGATGCATATTTTAGTTAACTGAAATGTAAGCCTAAATGGAGAATGTAAGAATGACTTTAGGCCTACAAACTACACACTGAATACAACTTAAAATGCAAAACAAAAAATAACCATTATTCACTTCCCTATAACTCTTTGTCAAAAGGCGCCACTGGAGAGGGCCTAAAGAGCCTACCTCTGCTCTAGTACCAACAAGTTAAATACTGATATGCAATTTATATAATAAAAGATTAATACTTGGCTTCTGCCATGAAAAATATTACAATACTAAGCTGTATTTGTTTTCCTGACCCCTACAACACATTAGAATTTTTATTGTCCTTTTTTAAAGTAAATTTGTTGCCACAGTCTGTGCAGATCCTGACATAAATACATAGGTACATGAATACATTATACACCACAACATGACTACATGAAAGACATCAGATACTTGCACATTTATACACACATGACCATTACCAATGTGTTTTGTTGAGCGATGTTATGGCAGCTATAGCCATTACCAAACAGTTTCTTATCCTAATGATTTTAATTAATTAGATTTTTTAACCGTAGCTTTGTAGTTCAACCAACAACACCGTTTGACACAATTCTGTCCTTATTGTTTTTTACAGATGGTCATGGATATGCATTGGCTGTAGGCTTGGGTGTAACTGGTTTTCTTGGTAAGTTTCAACTTCATCTTTGAACAGTAGATCAAGATTGTAAAGCGGTAACATTGACCCAAATGAGATCATGTGTTTTTTGTTTCGTACATATTGTTATGAAAGGTGCACCTAAGGTTTAAATAGTCCTTTCTGAATTGGCATGCTAACAAATAGCAAAAGTCCCTTTTTTAAGCAATAATTTCATAAAAGCAAAGCCTTTTGGGATTACCAAAACCCTTTTCATGGTAGGCATTTGGGCCCATTTTTTTGCATCATCTCAAACATTTCAAATTTTTTTCTCATCAAAATAGCCTTCGTTGCTTTCGTTTCTGGAGCCGTGTTCTACAACAAGAAAAAACAACGGTAAAAAGTCTTATTTAACTATGCCGACTAACCCTTACAAATGGCTTTGTCCCTGTCATGGCTTTTCCAAACTTTTGTTGATGTCTGCTTTGGATCTTTGGCATTTAGCCTATATTCTGTTAACACTTCCTCTGTCTGTCATGTTGTATTAAGTGTTGCATGAATATTTGTGCATGTGTGTTTGTAACCCTTTTTTTTTCTAAAGCTTTTCTCTACCACAAAGTCTCAACGTCGTCATAGGGTGGTGCTGTAATAAACCCTCAAAACACTCTCTTACACGGTGCTGGAGATCACTCTGTAGAAAGAGCGCTGCCCAAAGTTCCTTTTGGTGGTTTTAATCAAGTGTTGATAAACTTGTCAGCCAAGTCATGAAGCATTTTTTAAGTATTGACCATTAGGTATGAAGTTTTTTTGTTAATACTCTGCTACATTTAATGTTTAATGGATGTCACACATTTGCGTGACAGAGGAAGTACAGGTTCTAGTAATAGACTGGCATATAAATTACGTTTCATTTGGTTCAGCCCCTGAATGTGAAGTGAAATAGATGCTTTATATTTTAATCATCTACGAACCATTTCAATACTTTGGTTTTAATTTAACATTTAATACTGGGTCACACTGCGCCCAGCTTACGAGCACCTGTCAGGACTAACAGCTTGCAGAAAGCTACTGGTTGCATTGCAACTAGAGGCACCTTGCGAGTGTCACAGAAATGATGTCCTGTCATTATTGCGTAATTTGCAAACTTGATGTTGGGTGAACAGCACATACTCATGGAAAGGATTTTTACATTGAGTCATTTCTGCAAAAGGAGAAAGTAATAGTGCAATGGAGCATTTGGTGGTATGATAGTCTTATTTCCTTCTGCTGAAGAGGTTGTGTTCTTTACACACTTTGTGAACCTTAAGTTATTATAACAATAATCAAATTTCAAAGTTTGGAACACCAGGCCACATGATATGAATATAAACCGGCTATTTGAACTTTTTTGGTCTTGGATGATGTTGTGGTGACCTGCTTATTTCTGCTCTTAGAAATAAACGTGTAGGATTTTGCATCTCAAAGTAACACACACGCAAATTTGGATATTTTAGGCTGTAAGAGACAGACAAGAGCAGCAGACAGGGCTTGTGTGTAGGTGTGGGTGTGGGTCTTCTTTAAATATGGGTGGTCTTGTTGTCTTTTGGATGAAGAGAGTGTTTCTTTGGACTTCCTTAAAGTCTCCTCACTTCCTATTTGCCTGGTCGTACATAAGCAGCAAAGTTGACCAGTCATTATTGGATTACAGCTCTGGGAAAGGTTCTCCTGACAATGTGGCTCCAAAAGAGAGAGAGGATGTAGAACTCCCGTTACAAGGACAGACTGCCAAGCACAGCTGAACTCATTTATGCCAAATAAATGGATGGTAATGTTGACCGATCCTTTTTTATATTTCATACTCCATGTCCATGATGTATTACTAATGTTTTCTTCCTTCTATATTATCTGCGGCAGTTAACTTAGTTTGCCCCCTGCCTGTGTTACTTCTCTTAAAAACCCGTTCTCTTTCACAGGGCTCTAGTATTTTTTATTTTTTTTACAGTTTGTCTAAAAATGTCAAATTTTAAATTTGCTTTTTTCGTTTCTGTAGTAAGTAAAAAGGGCTGGTTGAGAAGAGGACTTCTTTGACTGACCTGTGCCGTCCATGTGCACAGTCTCTGGGAAATCATCACCCCCCCCGAATGACAGTCAGAGATTCTGAAACCTCAACAACTTAAGCTCAATCCTTAGCTCGTGCTTCAAGCGGCTCCTCCAATAAATCGACAATATTTCCATTATATTTGACTCACTACTACTTTTCCCCTTCTACAAAATTCCATTAAAGGAACACGCCGACTTATTGGGACTATAGCTTATTTTTCACTGTATGCCCCAGAGTTAAATTTCAATTCAATTTTATTCATAGTATCAAATCATAACAGAGTTATCTCGAGACACTTTACAGATAGAGTAGGTCTAGACCACACTCTATAATTTACAAAGCCCCAACAATTACAGTAATTCCTTCAAGAGCAAGCATTAGCAGTGGTTATTGCGACAGTGGCAAGGAAAAACTCCCTTTTAGGAAGAAACCTCGGCAGACCCAGACTCTTGGTAGGTGGTGTCTGACGGGGCCGGTTGGGAGTGTGATGGCGATAATAGTCGCATTAAAGATAGTGGAACAGTGACTTTGAAGGTAGTCGTTGTAGTTCATGTCACAGCAGGACGTTGCGGGATGAAACGTGGCGCTGCAGAGCCTGGGTGGGTGTAGCAGACGCAGCAGGACGCGGCCGGGCCTTGAAGAAGAAACATAAGGACTCCGGGGAGTAAACTCCCCAAAGCTAGGTTAGTAACAAGCAGTTCTGGGACAGGATGCATACAAAAGGAAACCAATGAAAACATTGATGAGAGGAAGTACTGGGCTGCCTCCCTCTACTCACACTATATTATTGATTATATGATCAATAAATCTGATGACTACGAAGAGAAGCAGGTGGGCCGGGTTAGGCGGACGCTGCAACTCCTCACTTCTTAACTATAAGTTTTATCAAAGAGGAGAGTTTTCAGTTTATTCTTAAATGAGGTGATGGTGTCTGCCCCCCTAACCCAGACTGGGAGCTGGTTCCACAGGAAAGGAGCCTGGTAGCTGAAGGCTCTGGCTCCCATTCTACTTTTGGAGACTCTAGGAACCACAAGTAACTCTGCATTCTGGGAGCGCAGTGGGACAATAAGGTACTAAGAGCTGTTCTAGATAGGATGGTGCTTGACCATTTAGGGCTTTGTAGGTCAGGAGAACGACTTTAAAGTCAATCCTGAATTTCACAGGAAGCCAATGCAGAGTAGCTAAAACAGGAGAAATATGATCTCTTTTCTTAGTTCTCGTCAGAACACGTGCTGCAGCATTCTGGATCAGCTGGAGAGTCTTAAGGGACTTATTTGAGCAACCTGACAGTAGGGAGTTACAATAGTCCAGCCTGGAAGTAACGAATGCATGGACTAGTTTTTCAGCATCGTTTTGAGACAGGATATTCCTAATTTTGGCAATGTTACGAAGATGAAAAAAGGCTGTTCTCGATGATTGTTTTAGATGGGCGTTAAAGGATATATCCTGATCAAAAATAACTCCTAGATTTCTGACAGTAGTGCTGGAGGCCAGGACAACACCATCCAGAGTAGCTATATCTTTAGATAATGAAGTTCGGAGGTGTTTAGGGCCCAGCACAACAACTTCAGTTTTGTTACAGTTTAACATCAGAAAATTATAGGTTGTACAGGATTTTATATCTTTAATACATGCTTGAAGTTTAGCTAACTGACTTGTTTCGTCTGGTTTGATTGATAAGTATAATTGGGTGTCGTCCGCGTAGCAGTGATAGTTAATTGAGTGTTTCCTAATGATATTACCAAGAGGAAGCGTATATAAGGTGAATAAAATTGGTCCAAGCACTGAGCCTTGTGGAACGCCATGTTTAACTTTCGCTACTTAGAGGATTTATCATTAACATCAACAAATTGAGATCGATCAGAGAAATAAGACTTAAACCAGCTTAGTGCAATTCCTTTAATTCTGACTAAGTGTTCTAATCTCTGTAACAGGATTGTATGGTCAATAGTGTCAAAAAAGATAAGTCCATACATACCCTTCTCATCTCCGTGCATGTTCTAACTCTCTGACGCCCCCACCGCTGTACGGGTGTACAAATAACACGGTCCTATGAGACACCGCCGTCTTCTAACCATATACATGCTGGGAACTATATTCTCAGAAAGGCGAAGCACTGCTATTCTGTGCTGCTGACCACGGGGCTTCTCAGGTGCTGCAAGCAAATCCACCCAAGTAGCAGTGCTTGTTGTATACGGTTAGAAGATGGCGGTGTCTCATGTGACGTTGTTATTTGTACACGTTGTGACTATACAAATCACAACATGTAAATAGGAACATGTTGGCGTTATTTTGTATTTTTTTATTCGGAGCAGTAGGCTAGTTGGAGCAGGTTACCTCCAGGATCTGTGCTAACCAGGCTAGCGGTGGGGGCGTTGGACAGAGTTACAACACGCACGGAGATGAGAAGGATATGTATGGACTTATCTAACTCTGGGAGACACGGTGAATAAGCTAAAGTCCCAATAAGTCGGCGTGTTCCTTTAACTGATGTTTGGAATGCCTTCCATTTCTTTTTACAACATCACAGCAGAGTTTCCATGCTGCAATTATGAAGGAATGAGATTTCTTGTATATCAGAGGCTTAAAGGGGCTGTACTTGAAATACTGAAACAACAGCGGAATAGGGTTGCCTCCACAAGGCTCTCACAGAATGTTCCCCAATGTCTACGTTTTTGTTATAAACAGTCTATTGAAACAAAGTCGGATAACAACACTCTACGGAGTGGGACTTCATTCTCTGCTTAGGACGCCATTACTCCCACTATATCTTCACATAGCAAATATTTGTTTGCTGCATTTAATGGTCTGAATGTCGAGTACGGCCCCTTTAAACTCCATGTTGATTGTAAACTTTTGCACTATAGCTTAGAGCACAGCTCAGCTTGCCCATTGCAGCTCAGTTACACCGATGGCTTGAAACAAGCAAAATCAGTAAGGAATGTTTGCATGCTTGACCCTAAATACAGCTGTAAGAATTGAATAGTTTTTGTATAAACTTTAGAAACTTTAAAACAGATCAAAGTATCAGTTTCAGTTTGACGCTTAAGAACACACGGAATTTGCCTTTATTTATTTCTATAAGAAATGTCACCATTTGTGTAACTGGAATGTAAATGAAAGGCTTCTAGCCGATAAACCAGTCCTCGAGTCTTGTAAATAACAATGGGATCTGTGAAACCATCCCAAGCAGGTTCCATATGCCTTATTTAAAAAAAACGCCAAGTATTTTAGCTTGTTTGTCAGTTTTTGAATGTTTGTTAATAGAGGCTTAATGGTAGCCCTACCTTAACTGTGTATGCTTAATAATTGGTCATGTTTAATGGTGTTTTGTGTGTTGCGTAGCTTCACCAAATTAAGTTAAAACCATTTTCTCTGGTAAGGAAAAAATTAAATTAATAATTAAAAGAAATAATTGATCAGGTATTGGTTTTGTAGACATATCTCTTCTAGGGTGTCAGATTATTTTTTGTATTTGAGTATTAGGACACTATAAAGCTGTATAGAGTGATTTCTGATTGACAATGTTGCACTTGCCTGGCTTTTTGTCTGTATTTGTTAAACTAAATTGTGTGTCAACATCTCAGTGAGTTTTATTATGTTGAGGCAAGCTTTTATTTTGACATTACTTTGTAATTAATTATTGAAATAAAACAACAATGTAAATGGACTGCATTTATTACAATTGTTGCCTGTAATTCAGCCATTCACTCACACACTGTAGGCCAGGTGTGGCCAACCATCTGGAGTCATTTAGAACATGCGCTGACATGTGGACAGCCAGGGATCAAACTGCAGAGAATAGTATGTTATTACATATTAAAAAGGTCAGAGTGCAATATGTCACAAAAGAATCCTAGTGTAGTAAAAGTCATAGTATAGCATGTTGAGGAAAGTCATAAAAAGTCATAGTATGTCGGAAAAAATCATAGTATGTCGAAAGTCATAAAAAGTAATTGTATAGCATATCGAAAAAGTCATAATATAGTATGTCGAAATAAGTCATAGCATAGTATGTCGAAAGTCATAAAGTCATAGTATAGCATGTTGAAAAAGTCATGAGAAGTCCTAGTATAGTATGTCGAAAAAAGTCACAAAAATATAGTATCAAAACAAATCATAAAGAGACAGTATGTTGAAAAAAGTCATAGTATAGTATGACAAAGAAAGTAACAAAAAAGTCATAGATTCAAAATCCTTTATTAAAGCCACATCGGGGAAATTCACATTGTTGCAGCAGCAAGGAACGGGAAAAGTACAAAGAGACATTATAGATAAACAAACAATAAATAGGTATAGAGAATAAATAGTAACAATTGCATTTACAGTATTGCACAGCCACATTATTTCACGTTTAAGATGTGTGATTTGTCCATGTGGTCTTCTGGGAGCAGTGCTGATTGTTCAGTCTGTGCCTTCAGAGGGTCCTGCATTGGGTGTGATAAGTTGTTGTCCTCCTGTCTCACACCATCTCCACGACATAAAAAGTCATAGTATGTCAAAGAAAGTCAAAAAAACGTCAGAGTATAGACAGACAGTACAGTATGTCGAAAAAAGTCAATTATAGTATGTCGAAAGTCTTATCATAGAACGTAGAAGAAAGTCACAAAAAAGTCATGTCATAAAAAGTCATAGTACAGTATGTCGAAAAACGCCATAGTATGTTTTAAAAAAACGTATAGTATTTTCGAAGATAGTCAAAAACATGTCTTAGAGTATTGACAGACCGTAGGCCTACAGTATGTCGAAAAAAGTAATCTTATAGTATGTCGATTAAAAGTCTTATCGTAGAATGTAGAAGAAAGTCACAAAAACATACAGTATAGCATGTCGAAAAAAGTGCCTAAAACATATTACTATAACATGTCGAAAAAAGTCAGTATAGATAAGGCAATCAAAAAAGTTTGGACATTTTCAATAGCCAGAGAATGGCCTTTTTGTTGATGTATTGTTCACACTGGAAGCCATCGAAAAGAAGGTGCATGAAAAGCCAACTGTGCGTGCCAAAGCATGGGGCTTTAAAGAGGGCATTCTCAAATATGAAACAGTGTTATCTGCACAGATATTCCTCCAAATATTTGACCAAACTACTCCACTCTCCAAATACCTCCAGACAGAAGGGATGGACATCCTCTCTGCCCATCGAATGGTGATTGCCACACGAGAGCCTCAAACGCATATAGCAAGGGATTTCGCAAGGGTGAAGGCAGCGGCGGACACGTTTGTGAAATGGACAATTACAAACATTGAAGAAAGGGAGGAAGGAACAGACATTGAGGTAAAGACTACATTGCCTCAGAAAAAAGCAAAGAAAACAAAAAAGCAGGGCTGGAGAGATGGCTCAAGATGCCGAGAGAGCGTACAAGGTCAGCGTAACACCACTCAATTCTTGATACAGCTGTTGAGCCCACTCACAGAAGATTTATGACACATGGCACTCTTTTTGCAGATTTGGCCTGGCTGGACCCCAGGAACTTTCAGCAGATCAGGGCCACTTCTCTTCCCAGTCAGGCACTTCAAGACCTAAGTGAATGCCTCATCAAATTTGACAGCACAGCTACAGTGGACAATCTACGGTCAGAACTACAAAGTTTAGCAGGACAATGGGACAGGCTCAAAGCATCACATCTGGATGAGTACAAGACCAGAACAGTGGAGGATGTATCCGACAGGACAGGAAGAGGAGACTGACATTGTGCATAAAAGCTGTGTTTTCCTGCAAAAATTGCCCACTGTGCTGCTATGAAATACTCAGGCTGTTCAACATGTTGTCAGGTGCTTATCATCTTCTTGGGCTTGCATATAAGTCCCTGTTTACCATTTCCCTGACTCAGGTGGCCTGTGAAAGAACGTTCTCAACACTCAAATTCATCAAAAGCAGACTTGGGAGCACTTTGACAGCAAAAAAACTGGAGGCATTTATGATGATGGCCACTGAAAATGACATTCCCATGGCATTGGATTAAGACGTAGTCATTGATAGGGTCGCTGAGAAGAGTGAATTATTGAGAAAGCTGCTCTTGTAGCTTAATAAGGTAAAATGTTTTTGAAATGATTATCTGAAAATAGTCATTGCAATGTAGCAGCGGTCTTGTGTTTTCTTTCAGCCTGAGCCTCTCCCTCCCTCTCTGACAGGATTCACTCGTTCTTAAATGACTTATTGAAGGAGTTCAGTGTTTCCCACAGATTAGGAAGCATCTTGTGGTGGTGGGTGGGTGTCGCCCCGAGTCAAGGGGGGGGGTGTATCAAAAACATATAGTGTTTTGACCTCGACAACCCAACTGCACTGCACTGAGTGCACTGAGTGCACGGTGGGATCAATGGTGTTTTAAGCCTCTAACGTTATGGCGAGTGGATAGTGCGACAGATAACCTACCGAAGGAGACTTGTCGTGTGGATTCACTACACCGTCGCCAGTGTACATCGTAGTTGATAAGTAGCCTACGCCGCCACACCTAAGCGTTGTCGCCAGACATGCCCCCCTCCCCCGTCAAAAAAATTGTATTGAGTGAATTCAAGTTAATCAATATACAGTTAGCCTATGTTTAAATGTATTTCAATTCATTCAATACATGTTCCAGGCCCTTTATCCATTATACATGCTCTAAAAGTACTGACAGTATAAAAATAATACAATATATTAAATTGTAATATCTCATCAGCTTATGTGACCTGCACGGTTGGAAGAATGCATTGTAACTCTAACATTGATTGAACATTGGCACCATCTACTGGATCATTTACACTAATTGCCTTACTAACTGATTATTAAATTTGATAGATCTGTTTACATGTAACTTTATGTACGTATGTGTATATGTATGCATGTATACACTTTATTATATACAACTTATATCTGTACATAGTAGTCAATCGTTCATGTTTAACGTTACCTTGTTTATCTTTGTTTTTAGCCGTAACGTTATGTCTGTTTCTGTTTTGAAACAACACCTAGCCAGACTCAAATTCCCTTGTGTTTACACTTACTTGGCCAATAAAGCAGTTTCTGAGAAAAATCCGAAATATACTGTAAGGGAGCGTTCGGTATTTATGGAATGGACCACCAGAGAAAAATAGGGGAGGGTCATGTCTTTTTATTCTTTGTTGAGGGGAGGGTCATCCAACAATTTTTCCCAAATGTCCCGAACTCCTCCGGTGGCCCCTGAAATAAATAACGAACAGTCCCTAAGTTCTTTATTTATTAAGTACCTTTGCAGATACCCCCAATAAAAAAAAAAAAAAAAATCAGATTTGAGTCAAAGGCACAACGGTCTCACTGTGTGGGCTGGCTCTCTGTTCTTTATCTAGTTGGCAATAACCCTAGCAAAGCTAAGACCAGCCAAATCACTGACTTATTTATTCTGTAATGGGTAAATGTCACTCAAGCACCTTCATATTTGTTTCAACGTTAGGAGAATAGTTGATTTGTTTGTATTTTTTGAGTGAATTGACGTTCATTTTGGGTAACAAGTGGACGCAACTATCACTCAGGCTAGCAAGCTCCCCAGCTATATAAGCTGTTATTTTTATGATTGTGATCATATCAAAATCATAAAAATAATATATATATAGTATATCTTGTGACTATACCTTCGTTAAGGTCCTAAGGCGTAAGACAGTTGATGATTGTTGTTGATTTTGGTTAAATATGCCAAATATTATATGGTTGTTGTTCAGACAGCTTAGCTAAGGTAGCTAATGCTGGCGGCATCTGTCTCTTGTTGCCATAGAGACATTCTGAGTTTTCATTCAGCAGTGGATAAATAGCAGTTTAACAAAATAATAGCTCTCTTTTAAAATAAATAACATGAAATAATGTTCTAAATATGACCTCTTCTGTGTTAGAAAATCGAGCTTCAACAAAATATCTCTTAATACCTTTTCAATGTAATAAGATAAATAAAGATACTGAAACATATGTGCCAGCTTTGCACACGGTGCACTCCGCCTCCCACTTGTCCGGTCCCGACCGGGACGGTACGTGGGACATTTTTTTTGCAGTTCAGCTGTGAAGCTGCACTAGTCTTGTTTTATGGTTGTAAGTGGACTGATGTTTATACTTGTGCGCTAGTGTGTGTGTGTGTGTGTGTGTGTGTGTGTGTGTGTGTGTGTGTGTGTGTGGGGGGAGTGGGTGATATAGAGCGGGGGAGAAGTGAGAGTGACAGCAAGCGAGTCCTACCGACTCTAGAGTCATAGTGAGAGAAACAAAGTGTCTCCCCTGTGTTTTCTGACCACGGTGGGAAATCTTTAGCAGGAAACGCTTCGGCATTTTGTGTGTAATGCTGCTCCGCTGTCTGCCCTGGTCCCTGTCTGTCTGGTCCCTGTCTGTCTGCCCTGGTCCCTGTCTGTCTGGTCCCTGTCTGTCTGCCCTGGTCCCTGTGTATGTGCGTGTCGCAGAGCCGCTCACAAGGCAGCCTCTCGGGAATTACGTCACACAACAAAGTAGCCTACCGTAGTATTATGTTGAGCAAAGTGCCAGTCAATTTAAGTACACGCTTAATGGTCCCATGAAAAACAGTGAAAACCGGACATTTTAATGAATTTATAAACCCTCCCCCCGGACAGTAGGTAAAAAGTGGACATGTCCGGGCAAAAGAGGACGTTTGGTCACCATACCCACACCTCTCCTGGTTATCCTTTGAATGACACAATCCACTCGCCATACAATGTCGCCTTACAGGCACTAGCCCTCACCGTAACTTTAAACATAACCATTGCCGCGGTGCCTGGAAGGTGACGTTGGGGGCTTAAAATAAAACCAACACTGGGAGGAGCTCAGCTGTGTGTGTGTGTGTGTGTGTCTGTGTCTGTGTCTGTGTGTGTGTCTGTGTGAGCGAGACACAAGTGACAGAGAGACGGAGAGAGCAGGGAAAGGAAATGCAGAAGAACGTATTTTAAATAGCGTTTAAAAAAACGCCACACAATAGTCTATGTGTGGGAAACACTGGAGTTCACCTGCATCGTTTTTTACTCTGTAAGTTTTCAGTAATTCAGAGTTACTTTTATCGTTACATTTATAGGCTACACTGCTACTTTTAGCAATCACTGATCAATCTTTTACCATCTCTCTCTCTCTCTCTCTCTCTCTCTCTCTCTCTCTCTCTCTCTCTCTCTCTCTCTCACACACACACTCGTTTTATTGAATTAATAAATGGCACTTTTTTAAAGTATTTAATGTGTCAACTCTCACTGATTTGTGCTTACTCATTAGGCCTACATGGCGTTTTTAGTTTTAAGGAGTAGGAGTTGGTATACATATTCAGGGGAGCGCAAGGACTGGTGGCATTTGTGATCTTATGTGGTGGGCCGGTCTGGGACGATTTTTGGTCCCAGTCCTTTCCTCGCCGTTGTGGAATTTAACTTGTAGGCTTTTTTTTACTCAAGTAGCCTACTGCACGCTACTTCAGTTCTAAGGTATATGTAGCCTACTTTTCTTAAATATATTCATTTCATACTACTTTGGACTTCTATTCTATAGGTGACGTGATTCTTGTTTTTTTCCATCAATATTCAATTTCCATGGTTAGGGTTAACAGAATGTGGTAAAGTTGGTGCGTCACTGATTACCGATATGGCCACGCCTGTGTCCGACAAGAAGCTGCAGCCGTCAGGAACAGCCCACATTCACCATTGTGGATTAGCAGCAGCCAGTGATTCTTCGCATTTAGTTGGGTAAGTCAAAACACTGTTCCCATGCTTGAACAAACTAACGGTTACACCGCAGAAACAAACCGAAAACAAAATGCTGTTACCATTTGAACTTGACTAAAACCATACCCAGGTAGCAAACAGACGTTGGGCCAACGTCAATATTGGTTGGTTACGTTGGCCCAACCTATACAACAGAAATACAACGTTGGGCCAACGTTGGTATGGTCAGCTGCGATGGCCCGACCTATCTGACAGAAATACAACGTTGGGCCAACGTTCGTATGGTCAGCTGCAATGGCCGTTACTTCCCTCAAAATATATGCTTGCAGCATTTCATGTTTTATCACTCTTCCCAGTAAACATGGCGAAAAGAATATTTTTCTGGCTCGTTTTTATGACGTTTTTTCCAAGGAATACAATGCATCAAATGTGTGAAATCAGAACAATGTATTTATTAAAGATTACAAAGAAATTACAGGAAATCATATGACAAAAGATGGATGAATAAAATAATATAACAATAATAATTTCCTCTACATTCACATTTTGTGTAAAACTGAATATGTAACATAAGGGGGTAAAATGAGGTAACGTTCAATCTTTCCTTTTTTTAAGTACTTTATTAAAGTTTATGCAAAACAAGTTTACTGTATAAATACAGTATAAGTAATAACATACAAAACCAAGATAAAACATGTGCAAATCATTGCATAATGTGCAAAATATAATAATATATTATTATATTTTCCTGGACTTAAAACACATTCAATGCATATTGAATGTGTTTTAAGTCCAGGATCTTTCATTAAGTGCTGTGACACAGTGGCTGTTTATTACAGTCTGCTGTAAAAACGTTACATCTGGTTTTAAATAAATTTTCCTGGGCTAATCCCTTATCAAAAAAAAAGCTTTGCTACAGACAGCAGCCCAGTGTGTTGACAAACAAGTCACCAACACCGACACTTACTTTTAGCTTACTTCGTGTTTCATACAATACATTTCAGAAACATTTACTTGTTAATCATTGTTTTAGTTGTCTGACAAGTCATCTAAATAAACCTTTCCCAGCAGCAGATCCGTTTGACATGTAAAACACCGTATGTAAACAATGTACAGTTTATTTAGCTATGTAAACACCGTATTTTATAGGTATCATACCCTGTCCTCGCTTACACAACATGAATACCATCTAAACGTCTGGATGCATTATATACTGTCTATGGATGCATCGGACCTAAAGATGAGCGCGAGCTCATTCTTACAAGAGAACGGTGAGTGTGTGATATAGAATTGTACCGTTATTTTCCGTTATCTTCTAACCGTTAGCCTCCACTTCAGCCGTTCACGTTAGCCCAGCCAGTTCAAGGTAATCTGCTCGATTAAATATATTGTTTTGTTATATATTTGTTTCAATATGTAATCAATCTGTTATCTAGTAAGGCTCGATCTGTTATATGGCTTCACGTTAGCAATCTGATGTAAATTTCGCCTTATAATTTAGCATACCGGTAATTTAGCGACAGCTAGCATCTACATCTAGCCTGCTAGCTTCTAGCTAACAGTTAACGTTAGCTAGCTATCGAGCCATAGCTAGGTAAACATAGCTTTCGTAGGCATACGCTAGCTAGATTAAACAGAATCGAAATCGGCTGTAATTAACGTTAGTTATTTGTTTGGCAGCATATTACAGAGATACGTAACTACACGCTAGCTATGTCTGCAAACATTTATTCTGACAGAACACTTAAACGTCAGGCAAAGCGGAGGGCTTACAACGTCCTTAGTGAGGTTTATAGTGAGGTTAACGTCAATGCTGAATCTGACGCAGCCGACGTAAATATATGCCTGGCAAAAAACCTCCCTGCTGATGATGTGTGGTCAGACACTGTATCTGATTGGCCCATGTCCTATGAATCAGACGAGTTAGAGACTGAGTTTAATGTTGACGATAACGTGATTGGTGAATTTTGGTCAGATGCTCTAACAGAAACTGACTCAAGTGATGACGAATCTGTTGAGTCTGCAGAGTGTCTTGGGGAGGAGCTCAGAGGTTGGGCAATAGACAGCCAAATACCACAATGCCACCTAAATGGGCTCTTGGGCATCCTGAGAATATATCATCCATATCTCCCGAAGGATGCCCGCACTCTTTTAAGTATTATTTAAAATTAATTATTATTTTAGTATATATTATTTTGGAGTTGAGAAAGGCATTAGGCATGTGTTAAACCAGATAGACCCTCTCCCAAAAGCCATTCATTTACAAGTGAATATTGATGGACTACCTTTGTTCAAAAGCAGCAATCAGCAGTTCTGGCCCATTCTAGGCTTGGTAGAGGAAGACAAAACAAAGCAACCATTCGTCATCGCTTTATATCTTGGATCTAAAAAACCAGAGAATGTCAATCTGTTCCTGGAAACATTTGTGAATGAATATGGAAAGCTTAAATTAGAGGATGTGGATGTAATTGGCAAATTTGTAGATATTAAAATTTCCAATTTTGTTTGCGATGCAAGTGCGAGGGCTTTTGTAAAAAACATTAAAGCCCACAATGCATACCACGGCTGTGAAAAATGCACACAGGAGGGAACATGGGCGGAAAATCGCATGACTTTTCCTGAAGTTGATTCACCCTTACGGACAGATACGTCTTTTATTAATAAAGATGATGAGTTTCACCATAAAGGGACCAGTGTTTTGACAGGGGTTGGAATTGGTATGGTCACCCAATTTCCATTAGATGTTATGCACCTGGTTTTTCTTGGGGTTATGAGAAAGTTGATAGGTTTTTGGATGAGGGGACCACTTCCAACTCGTTTAGGTGCTCATCAGATAGGCCTAATTTCTGCAGCTCTTATGTCCTTTGCCATGACACTCCCCAGAGAGTTTGCACGGAAAGGGAGATCACTTGTTGAGGTAGATAGGTGGAAAGCAACAGAGTTCAGAACTTTTCTCCTGTACACTGGTCCAGTGGCACTGAAAGACCATCTGCCAAATGTTCTATACCACAATTTTATGCTTCTGCATGTAGCCATTCGGATTTTATGCTGCCCCTCACTGTGCCTCCAGTACTGTGATTTTGCTGAAAAGTTACTGATCACATTTGTTGAGCATTTTCAATCTGTTTATGGTAATTACGTTGTGTATAACATACACGGGCTGACACATCTTGCCAATGATGCAAGGCAGTTTGGTGTGCTGCATAATTTCTCAGCTTTCCCATTTGAGAACTTCCTCTACACATTAAAAAAAATGATTAGGACCCCTACCCAGCCCCTTCAACAGATCATCAGGAGATTGTCAGAAAAAGCAAATGTCAGAACTAAAAAAAGGGTTTGCAAGGATGGTTTTTACCAGGAACATAAGAATGGGCCTTTTCCATACAATGTGACATCTCAGCAGTTTACACAGTATAAGCAATATGTAAATGGTGGATCTTCAATTAGTTTATCAGAGGGAGACAACTATATTCTGTTCAATGGAGATATTTATATAGTGAAAAATATTTTAAAAGACAAGGAAGCATCGCATCTAGTCTGTCTTAAATTCCAAAACAAGTCTTCTTTTTTCACCTATCCCATTGATTCATCGAGTCTTGATATATCCTTTGTGAAACAACCCGGGCAGTCATTGACTATTGTTCCTACGCAGACTGTTTCAAAAGTCCTTCTTTTACAGTATAAGGATGGGTTTGTGGCATATCCTTTACTGCATACTGCTTGATTCTCCCCCCCTGCATCTGACAAATGTACAGTACTTACCAATCATAAAGAATAGTAATAATAAGATTTAGAATAGTTTAGATCATTTCCACGGTTAGGGAAATTAATAGAGCTTCAATAAATGTATATAGTTTGTAACACTAGATATTTATTTTTATTTTTATTTTTTATAGATGTATTCAATAGTTGTTTTTACTGAAAAGAATGAGACAGAGGTTATACCAAGTGACTGGCTGAGCATCGACAAAAAAGTTTCCTTTTGGCCCCCATATAACGGTACAAGATGTAGAAAAGCAGTTGAAAAAAATGAAACTCCTGATGAAGAATGGGACGAATATGAAACTGAATGGGTGGCTGAGTATGGTAAGTTATTGAGTAAGTATTAAGAAATATAGAGAAATAACTATTCAAATATATTGCTCAAAATTAAAGATGCTGCTTGTGAGCTATGCCTAGACAAGCAGTTCTTTTCAAATGTTCAGATAATAGGTTTAGTGATGTTGTTTGTTTCTATATTTAGGTTCCTATGAAAAAGCCAGAAGAAAGCTGGTGAAGTTCTGTGAAGGCAACAGTTTGGAGTCTACAGATGAGGACAGTGTACGGAAAAGAGTGTATGTTTCCACTGTTCTCTGTTCTCCTTTTATAGCCTACTGCTTATTTGCAGTATAAAAATTGATTACTCTTAATGTGTCCAACAGACCATCGGCAAAATATGTAAATGGATTTACATCTGGTACAGCCTCAGGAAGACCTCCAGTGCAGGCCTCAACAAGCTGGCTCCACACAGGTACAGACGAAAACATTCAGTGGTCATTGCACCAGCCTTGAGGAATTATTTCCCCATAATGGTCACCACAGATTCCTTAAATCCAAATTAAAGATTTGGGAATATCGTCCCTAGAGTTGTAGATAGAATGTAAATAGAATAATAATTCCAAGGGGACGATATGTTGAAAGGAACTTTTGAACAGTAGTCACTTTCCTGTTGTATAAGATTGCAGGGAAACTGTATGGAAGTAAATGTTGTGATGTTTGGCAATAGATTGTACATTCTACTGATTCTGTTTCTTACTGTTTCATATGCAGAGACAATGGAAAGACCAAAAAAGAAATTCTGCAGTAATGGAGCCAAAAGCCTGACCTTGCCAACCATACCACTATTTGCACCATCAGCACCTGCTGTGACAGTCCCTGAACCAAGACAAGATGGTACATATAACTATTCCAAACCTTTTACAATAGTTTACTTGGAGTTTTTAGCAATTACCCTTTTAGTCTATAACATGAATTAGAAACTGTTCAAGTAACAAAAATAAAATGAATGTAACCAAAAAGAACTTTGCCTGGCTAAGTTTTACTATTTTCAAATGATAAACCCTTTTCACAACCACAATTTAAAAAAAAAACTTGGGATGTTATGTAAAATGTCCAACTCTTGTAAACCCATATTTAGGACATGGACAACATATCAAATGTTGAAAATGTCAAATTTTACTATTTTATAGGAAATGTAAGCACATTTTGAATTTAATGCCAGCAACATGTCTAAAAAAAAAAGCTGGGATTGATACAACAAAAGGCTGGAAAAGTTATGTTATGATAAAGACAACAAAACAAGAGACACAGTCTCTCTCTTTATACGTTCAATTCTGTATAGTTATAATGTTGCATCTTATGTTTGTCTTATTCAGAAAGAGAACTCCGGCTCTACCAGATGCTGGAAGAGATAAAGGGTCAAGTCAGGCAGAATACGCTCCTCCTTCAGGCCATACTGAGAAGAGAGAATGCAACTGAAGTTGTAAATGAGGAATTTCAGTTTCCTTTAAGGAGCATGACAGGCATAAAAGATCTGGAGGATAGGCTGTCAAACAGAGACACACAACGTTCTCTAGTAAATTCTAATGATGTTCAGTAACTTCACTTAAAATAATACTAACATATATAGAGACCTAGACCTGATTTACTGCTGCTTAACACATGATTTGTTTTCATAGACAAGATATCTTACCAGCTTGGGTGGAACATCTGCCAAAGACATTGTCCACAGAATCATGAGGGAGATTATGACCAATGAGTTGGCCAACAATTTTAATTGGCAAGGGAGAGGACAGAAGAGCCCCTTTTCTACGCTCTTGCTGGCAAAAGTTGTCATAGGTGATATGTTTTAAAAAACATTCAAATATTCAAAACTTAGACATAACTTTGAAATAGCAAAAGAGGAAACAACCCCTTACAGCAGTGGTTCCCAACCTGGGGTCCGGGCACCCCCAGGGGGGGCGGCAAAGATCACAGGGGGGGCGCGAGTCTTTATCTGGTTTGAGGTTGAGGTAAAAAAAAATGTTTTGCACATGTTAAACAAATTATAATACACTAGAATATCTAATGTATACAAAAGTCTGTATGAAAACTATATATTTTGTTGTATCCTCAATTTTCCTGCCCCACGGCATCACTATTTTATGAATGAAACATGCCGGAGAAACAGTGCTGATAACTCCTCTGTATCAAAAAAGAAAGAGAGGCTCTATCTCGAGAGTTACCTCAACTTCGGTTTTGGGTGGGGGGGGGCTCAGCTTTTCTTAGACATGAGTAGGGGGGGCGCCAAGGAAAAAAGGTTGGGAACCACTGCCTTACAGTCTCACATAATGTGTCATTGAATGAAATACAAGTCAATGGAAGAATGCCAATTAATCAACTAATCGTACAGAACTCTACAAAATACAACTCAGATGATCTGTCGGCTAACCCTTTCTCTGTTTAATTTTCTTTAATTTCATGCTGACAGATGCAGCCAAAAAACAAGGCACAAAAGTGGTGGAAGCCGAGGAAAAAATTAAAACCTGGCTGAAGTACAGCGGAGACCGAAATGGAGGAAGAAAAAAAAGAGCAACAGAAAAAGGTACACAAGGCCTTTAGTAAGGCCAAGTAATGGTGATGTTTTTTGTTTTTTTAAGACTGATCAAATACCTTTGCAAATGGTTGGAGTTTTAAGTAATTTACATTTTGATAATTTCTTTCTTCAACACAGAAAAGCAGATGCCTCCCCCTCATGCAAATTCCAGCAGCTGCGAAAGTGAATGTAAGTGTCTTCCAATGATTGTTTTTTCTTCCTCTGTCTAACCCACCATTAAACAGAGGCGTATTTCATCTTCACTAGGCATACAGCCTTATCTTCACTGCATGAAGATGTATAAAAAATGTGCTACCCCAACATGTCCAAACTTTTTTTGAAAATGTCTTGCTGGTATCAAATTCAAAATGGACGTTAAAATGTACCATGAAATACACTGTTAGACTTGTTATGTAGATATGCAGAGTCACTGTAACTACCCCCTTACAATACCATAAGTGTACATGTTTTTTACAGTATGATGCCCTAACCGCAGCTCCATTGTACAGTATGATACTGTAAATTGTATGAAAAATGTGGTGTGGTTGTTTACCACAGAGCTGAAGTTGATGGGTATTTGGTTGGGGAGGGGAAGGAGGAACAGTCTTGTTTAGAAGCTTTAGAAGATTTGTGAAGGATGATGGAGGGGCCGAACCCATGGTACTTCTGCTTGCTGATCCACATCTGCTTGGGGGCCTCCAATCCTGACAAGAGTATTTATGCTCTGGTGGGGTGGTCCGTACTGAAGAGAAATGGTCATGAGTTTATCTCATCTAACTGTTAACCGACTAACAACTTGTGCAAAAACATAGAATATGACAGTATACATTTCTTTTGAGCAGGCAGGGTAATGTAGCTGCACTGTTCATTGTACTGTCTGTGAAAATTTTTCTGATGTGTGAACTATAGTACATCACACAAGAAAATGCTTACCTAGTTTGATGTCTTCCACTCAAATTCGGTGAGACCTTGGAGGAAGGTGGTGACTTGGGCGATGCTTTTCACTTTGAAGTGGTTCTGAAATAATACTTACTATGAACATTGGGCCTCATTCACCAACCGTTCTTACGAAGAAATGTGTTCTTAAACCCTTCTTCACGAACTTTTTACGAAGATTCTGGCATTCACTAATGTTTTCTTAACTTGGATTTGTTCTTAGCTAAGAACAAAATCTCTAACACTGAAAAGCACTCTTACGCACATTTGAGTGATGACAATTTGCTCCAAATGATTGCTTACTGCATTTTATTTAATTCTACAGTCGTTTACAATGATAGTATTGTACTGTAATGTATTTCTGATCATTTGTTGAAAAAGAAATCATATTATGCAAAAAAACCACTAACACTATTTGGTGATTGATCGGTATTTATAGGGCCAAAATGCAGTGGTAGAATGTAACAAAGTACAAATTCGTCCTAACTGTACTTAAGTACATTTTTCACGTATTTGTACTTTACTTAAGTAGACTCAATAGTGCATAGCCTACTTTTGACTTTTACTTTGTTACATTTTGCAGCAATTATCTATACTTTCTACTCCACTACATTTCTACAATGTTCCGTTACATTGTCTGATCAGTTTCCCCCCTCTGCCAAAACGTCTTCCTGACTGTCACACGTTTGTCTCACCAGTAAAGTTTGGTTGCCGTAGATACTATATGGGTTGCCGTAGATACTGTATATATGGGTTGCCGTAGATACTGTATATATGGGGCACCGCTGATCCAAGCCGGCTCCGGTGATCCAGAGCCCGGGCGCAGCGCCGCTGACCCTCGGTAATACAGCCCCGGTAAAAGTGAAAAATCATAGTTGCCATCTATTTCTCACCACAGCGTCGTTTACTCCTCCGCCAGGCTGCGTAAGACGCGTTCATAACTTATTTATTTGGCTGGACCTCTTCACATCTCCCCATTTGCGCTGCTTCACACACTTTATTTGCTTACTTGCATGGTACATCCATCCATGAATAAAACCAACCGCATTCCGATTCTAACACATTTCCGTTTTATGCTGGTTAGGATAGGAACTTTTTTTAAAAGCCAGGCCTTGTTTGTGGTAGTGGACAGCTTATAATTTTACTAAAGTAAATATGTCTTATTTGTACTTTTATTTAAGTACTGAGATTCAGTACTTCCTCCACCGCGGCTCCGACAATCTCCGAAAACCTGTCTCCCAGGAGGTGCACAGGAAGTGTCATGTCCTTATGTGTATTTGCGGGGCGTTTTCTTATGCTAATTAGGAACAACTGGCACGCGCTTTCAGTTACGAAGACGTGGGATTCATCAATCCTAAGAACACAGGTGGGAACAAATCTGCTGTTTAAGAACACGTCATGAATCCGACGTAGACTTTTCTTAGAAACCTTAAGAACATATTTAAGAGAAAACTTTGGAAGATATTGGTGAATGAGGCCCATTGTTTACCAAACTAAATGTTATTGCCACCAGCATATAACAATAAACAATACTAAGAATTGCATTCATTTCTCAGTAATAATTAACATAGATATATGTTACATTTTAACATATTGGTCAGTAACAAACTAAGAATAAGCCACATCTATTACAGCACACATATCCTTGATGGAACAAACTGTGTAATACACTTGTAATAACTAAGCACGTGGCTCCACAGCACTGGTCCGTTTATTGGTGATTGCACGTTACTAGCAAATTGCCCTAACAACCTGAATATTAACACGTGGCTACACAAGTAATAAAAAATATGCACATCTATCAGCTACGCAATAAGAAACACAGCAAGAGCAATATTATATCTATAATATATCTCTCTCCAAATAAATGTCATGTCGTAACACGGACGAAACTTTCGAATCCACATAGTAGCCGAGTTATTGAAATATGAATAAACTAGTTTTAACATTTACACAGATAACGAGGTAGTAAAACCCACGACAGTTTAGCAAAGTACTGAATAGTTTAAACTTACGTTCTCACGTTACACACATCACTTCAACAAGTCCGAAAATGGGAAAGAAAAGATAAAGAAAGGTCCCTTTTACAGCTGCTGCAGTCTGTGCCTTTCTTCTGTCTGAGCGCGAGTGATTGGCAGGAGATCAAAGCGATGACTCTCGTCACTGATTGGTCAATCATCTCAGGATTGAGAGCAAGTGTTACTATGGCCTTTTTTTACACTGATTGTTATTATACATATGAAATAATTAAAATGTATATTTTTAAGTGCATGCATGGGGTTATAAAACACAAGATAAAAAAAAAAATGCCATGCATTAGTATGCAGGGAACCAGTATGATGTAGATAACTCTTATATTGTTAGAATAACAGATGTATTACAAGTTAATCACATAATATATAGCTAGATAGCTAACAACATTATGTTAAGAAAAACTTAAAGCCATATAAAAGAGTCCTTTAATCAATTGTTTAACGATTGGTCAAATTTAAAGTTAAGCGGCTAGGGAAATAAATACATTTTACTTTCCCCCCATCAACCATGGTAGCTATACATTCAACTCCTAACACCATATTCTTTGAGTTACACAATCTTTAGCTTAGGTCTCAAAAAAAAAAAAACATACAGTAAATCACTGTAAATCAAATGTTAATACCCATAATGCAATGCATATTACAGTAATGAACCGGGAAAGAAAATTATGGTACTGTAGAAATTACAGCAAAGTCAGTGTAGACAAATGTGTAATTTGTGTAGTGTGTAAAGATGTCCTTTTCGCAAATGATCACATTCTGTTTCTGTTTGCTGTTTATATATTTTACACCACACCCCAATTTCTTTCTGTTTTGGGTTGTGTAATTAAATAGAACGACACATCTTAAATCTTCTAAAAAGTTCCATTATGTTTGTTGTTTTTTTACAGGAAAAGATGCTGCTACTTCTCTTCCTCTGCTCCGTCTTCATCATAAGAGCCACAATCTAATTTGCTTCAAATCTTCAAAAAACTGCAGAATACGGAAGAGAATCTGCACATTTTCTTAGTTTTCAGCTGGGATTTTTTGGCCTTCTTCCGCATTTTCTTTGCCGCCTTTTTGGTTTCCTTGTTGTTGATTTCTTTGACTTTATTTTTTACTTATCTTAGCATTTTTCCACTGCCTTTGTGTTGTTGTTTTTTTCAACTATTTTGTCAATTGGCTCACATCCTGTGTTATTTATTTATTATGTGCTGAAGTTTTTCCAACAACAGCACCACAACACGTTGTGAACTGCATAAAATTGTAATGTTAATTTTGTTACCAATAAAGAGGTTTATTTTTATAACCAATTCAGTTTGTCCGTTGTGCCTGTCGTCTCTTAATGCGTAATGAGAAGGCCATGTCACAATCTTAAAATTTGAGGTAAGGTTGGTAAAACCTATTTAAGTTTGCAGATTTACTATTTATGAAGTTGGCAGATGGTTAAAATAGGCTATATTTTTTAATTTGTTAGAAGATCTGCTGACAGTCTAAAAAAATGGTTGACCCAATGTTAAGTTGGCAAAAGGTTGGTAAGGTACATTTTTAGGTTGGCAGAAGGTCGGCTGTCTAATGGTTGGCCCAATGTTGTTTTAGTTTTTTTTTAAGTTGGTAAAAGGTTGGTAAAGTATTTTTAGGTTGGCAGAAGGTCTGCCGGCCATCTAATGACATGGTTGGCCCAACGTTGGCCCAACGTTGGCCCAACGTTATTTTAGTGGTTTTTAAGTTGGCAGAAGGTCTGCTTGCCATCTAATGACATGGTTGGCCCAACGGACAAAATGTCGTTGGGCCAACGTCAGCACCCAACGTTGGCCCAACACAACAGCAGACGTTGGCCCAACGTCTGTTTGCTACCTGGGCCTATAGGCGCCGATTTATGTTTTCTTCCATGGGTGCTCACGGGCGCACGCCCTTAAAAAAAATAAAGAAAAGTAGTCAAAAAATGTTTGCATTTCAGAACACACACACCTGTTAACTCGATAATAAAGCCGTAAAGTAGGCAAACTTTCAACTCAGGACAGCGCCACTTCTCACAAATAGGCTACAGATAGGATTGGAGATGAGAAGTTCAACTGACACATAACCGAGATCAGGTTCGTGGGAAATTAAGACTCGTTCAGTAGCCTGGTGCGTTGTCTCCTGGTGACAGCCTACCTACCACGTAGCAACATTCACTTCTCTAACATTTAACTTAACATAACTACCAAGATAACATGACGTGTATTTGTATGTGATGTACTTCCCCATTGATAATGTGTAAATTGCCTTGAACACAATCATCTAAGGGCCGGGATACTCTGGCTGATTATCGGCCGTGGGACAGTCTGGCGAGGTCAGTGACTCAAATCTGTTTGGTGTGTCCCGTGCCGTCGTCCGTCTGAGGGGCTGTCGGCGTTCATTTTGGCCGACCTGACGTGTTCGGTCGGCGGCAGGGCCGTCGGGACTCACCCGGAAATGACAAGCGGAATGAGGTGACTACAGTCTCTCAAAATCTGATGAAAATCTTTTAAACTGACCTTGGTTAATCTGAAATAAAGACAGATTCAGCAACTGCATGGCCTATTTCTCGCTTAAAATGTTTTCAGAAACACGTTTCAGTGAACTATTTTAGTACAATATAAGATTGTATTCTGAACGGCCGCCATGACAGTCCAGGTCTGAATTTCCGGAGAAAACAAACCCATGTGACGCGTTCGTCCAATCAGCTGCCGGTTTTCATTTCTTGGGCAACATTACAGATTAGGGCTGCCTGCTGTTATAGAAATGTATTACATCTCGTCTCCTCTCGTCTTTTTGGTCTGTTCTGTGGCAGTTTTTTGGACCTCGGGGACGCGACTGATCATATCGACGGGGTTTTCTATCAACGGTCGGCCGTCGGCTATATGTGTCTACACCATAAGATGCACCAGAAACGAGGCTTGTTTAATAACTCAAACTTGCCGAGAACCAAGACACCGCTTGGTTACATTAGACTCGTTCGGTCTCGTTCAGTAGCCTGGTGCGCGGTCTAGGTAGCTCATTTCCTGGTTGATTCTACCACCACCACTCCAGTGGAGGCGCTAATGAGCTAGATTACTATACACACAGTAGCAGAAGAATACCAGCTACACACAACGGCACGAATGAAGTAAAAGAAAAAAACAGGAGTGAGTTGGTTCATTGACGTATGGTACTCGAGTCTCCCGGTTCAGTGACACGAGTCGGGTTAATTAACTATTAACACTATCAGTATTTTCGAGCACCCACGGTATCGGTGCCTATGACTAAAACAATATATTAATGTTTGTTGATGTTACGTTAGCTAGCTAACTTGTAGCTAATAGCTAACGTTAGCTAAACCAAACCTGGGTTAACAGGAACTGTTGCGATTTCATAATGTACTGGGAATGAGCTAAATTCTCGGCTGAGAATGAGCTAAAAAATCGCATTTCCCACCCTGAGTATCTACTGGTATTGGGCCTCATTCACCAATATCTTCCTAAGTTTTCTCTTAAAGATGTTCTTAAGAAAGTTCCTAAGAAAGGTTTACGTTGGATTTATGACGTGTGTGGTATCTGAGGGCTTATAAGTTTAAATTCTGTTATGAAGCTCCAATGTGTGGAGTCATCATGAGCACTGTGGTAGTGAAGTAGGTTTAATGATTTACCTCTCAGTGGCGTGATTTTTGAAGAGCATGTTCTGTGTGGTGCGCTGTGATTGGTGGCTGAGTTGGTTCAGTGACTTTATGTGTAGTGATGGAGCCCCTCAAATGGACTCTGAGCTTTTACTTTACCAACTCACTTCTGTTTATGTTATCTAACATGAGTGTGTCCATCGGCAATGTACTCTCCGGGCTCTGCAGGGCTTGTAATTGGTGCTGAAAACTTGATGTAATACATTTTTATATACAATCAAGACAGCGTTAGCAAATTTCTCTTCAGACAGATCATCACATCATCGCTACTTAAAGATACCACACGTGTTCTTAAACAGCGAATTGTTTGCAGGTGTGTTCTTAGGATTGATGAATCCCACGTCTTCGTAATTGAAAGAGCGTGCCAGTTGTTCTTAACTGGCATAAGAAAATGCCCCGCAAATTCCCATATAAGGACATGACACTTCCTGTGCACCTCCTGGGAAGCAGGAGACTGCGTTCAAGAGATGGTTGTCGGAGTCCCAGATGACTTGTATATTGTAGTGGTGGAGGAAGTACTGAATCTCCGTAGCCTACTTAAGTAAAAGTACAAATAACCAGAGACATTTTTGCTTTAGTAAAAGTAGAAGATGTCCACTGCCACAAACAAGGCCCGGCTTTTAAAAGAAGTTCCTATCCTAACCAGCATAAAACGGAAATATGTTGTTAGAATCGGAATGCGGTTGGTTTTATTCATGGTTGTATTTTAAGACGGTTTTATTTTCTTTAACCATGCAAGTAAGCCAATAAAGTGTGTGAAGCAGCGAAAATGGGGAGGTGATGTGCAGAGGTCCAACCAAATAAATAAGATATGAACGTAGGGCTGGGCAATATATCGATGTTATTTCGATATTGCGATATGAAACTAGATATCGTCTTAGATTTTGGATATCGTAATATGGTAAGTGTTGTCTTTTCCTGGTTTTAAAAGCTGCATTACAGTAAAGTGATGTCATTTTCTGAACTTACCAGACTGTTTTAGCTGTTCTATTTTTTGCCTTCACCCACTAAGTTATTAAATCATTTCTGGTGATTATTTATCAAAAATCTCATTGTGTAAATAACGTTTAGTTAAAGCACCAATAGTCAACCATACAATATCGTCGCAATATCGACATCAAGGTATTTTGTCAAGAATATTGTGATATTTGATTTTCTCTATATCGCCCAGCTCTATATGAACACATCTTACACTGACTGGCAGAGGAGTAAACAACGCTTTGGAGAGAAATAGATGGCAATTATGATTTAAAAACAGGAATAATAAAAAACAAACTTTAATTTTCACTTTTACCGGAGGCTGTATTACCGAGGGTCAGCGGCGCTGCGCCCGGGCTCTGGAGCACCGGAGCCGGCTTGGAAGCCGATGAAGGAACGGCGGTGCCCCATATATGTCTACGGCAACCAAACTTTACTGGTGAGACAAACGTGTGATGGTCAGGAAGACATTTTGGCAAGGGGCAAAACTGATCAGAAAATGTAACGGAACATTGTAGAAATGTAGTGGAGTAGAAAGTATAGATAATTGCTGCAAAATGTAACAAAGTAAAAGTCAAAAGTATGCACTATTGATTCTACTTAAGTAAAGTACAGATAGGTGAAAAATGTACCCAAGTACAGTAATGAAGAATTTGCAATTTGTTACATTCCACCACTGCATTTTGGCCCTATAAATAGCGATCAATCACCAAATAACGCAGGATTTAATCAGTTTAATTGCTGATGTAAATTGCAGTGTTAGTGTTTCTTTGCATACTATGATTTTTTTTTCAACAAATTATCAGAAATACATTACAGTACAATACTATCATTGTAAACGACTGTAGAATTAAATAAAATGCAGTAACCAATTATTTGGAGCAAATTGTCATCACTCAAATGTGCGTAAGAGTGCTCTTGAGTGTTTGTAGATTTTGTTCTTAGCTAAGAACAAATCCAAGATAGGAAAACATTAATGAATGTCAGAATCTTCGTAAAAAGTGCGTAGGTGGGGTTTAAGAACACATTTCTTCGTAAGAATGGTTGGTGAATGAGGCCCATTGTCGTTATAGATCTATTAATATAGCTACACTACCAGTCAAAAGTTTGGGGTCACTTAGAAATTTCCTTTCCACTCCATTACTGACGGAATATCAGCAGAATACCAGTTCTCGACTGTTGTAAAAAAGAAATGGCTGATCTTTAATGCAATATCTACCCATTGCCCATTATCAGCATCCATTCATCCAATGTTCCAAAGGCACATTCTGTTTACTAATCGTTTTAAAAGGCTAACTGAGAAAACATTGGAGAACCCTTTTGCAATTATGTAAACACATAACGTAATCTGAAAACTGCTGCCTTGGTTAAAAAAAACAATGCAACTGATTTCAGCTGGTATTCTGTCTATAATGGAGTGGAATGGAAATTTCTAAGTGACCCCAAACTTTTGACCGGTAGTGTATAGATATATGAATGGAAGTTATCTTAGTTCAACCATGACACGTTACCTCCCACAGTCTGTTTTAATGAAGGAAGATGGAGGCAGCAACATACGCCATGAAGCGTTAGTAGTTTGGGTATATTTGTATTTCTCTTTGTAAAACATATGCGGAATTTACCAGGTGAACCTATCGCTACAGACAAGATGTGAAATAGCTCGGTAAGATTAGGCACATAAACAGTTCCACGCTAGTTAGTTAATATTGATATAGTTTGAATGGTGTTTGGCGTGTTGTTTTCTTAGGCAACTAAGGATAGGACTAAGCATATTTTACTAACAAATATCGAATTTGAACCAGTATATATACATTATTTGAGACTGAATATTTGTTGCTCTGAATCATCGCGAGTATGAACCGTATTAACTAGGCGTGTCACGATTCTCCAAATTCTCGATTCGATTAAATTTTCGATTCTAAGGTCATGGTTCGATTCGATTCTCGATTTTTACATTCATTTTTTTTTTAAGCACAGGTTGCTATGCCATTTTTAGACTAGACTTTTATGCAATATAATATCTGACCTTTATTCGCAATCTACCACACTACATTGTCAAATTTTAAACATTTATTAACAACATAATGTAACAATGACATAGCTTCATCGTCAATTGGAAACGTGACAATTTGTCAATAAAGTAAAAAGAAAAAAAAAGTTTGCCGACAATGCTGAGGGCAGGCGCTTTGCAGCACAGCGTTGTTTGGTGTTTTAAGCCCCCAATGTCGTCTTCCAGGCAGCGCTGCCTGGAAGGCACTAGGATTAGGCAATGGTTATGGCCCTGACACACCAAAGCCACGGCGTCTTGACGGCGGATTTCCACCAACTGCGGAACAGCTGCATTCCGACTCCGTCCCAGCTCCGGCACTCTGCAGCCGTCTGGAGCAGATACGCAGTGCTTCTATTTCTGCCGGATACCGGAGAGCTCCGCAGCCGTTTCGCAGTTCGTGGAAATAAGGGGTGAGCATACGTTCTGCGCTTGCGCAAGACGTAATACAAAAAATGAAAACCGGAAATGACAAAGTGTCACGTGGGTCTGGCTTCTCCAGCCGATAGTAATGGCAGCTTGTTCGAAATACGATCTCGTATTTTATGAAAATAGTTCACTGAAATGTGTTTCTGAAAATATTTTAAGCGAGAAATAGGCCATGCAGTTGCTGAATCTGTCTTCATTTCAGCTCGACTAAGGTCAGTTTAAAAGATTTCTCAGATTTTGAGAGGCGTTCGTAACTTATCCCGCTTAAGCTATAAGCAGAAGGAAACTATGCTAGCTGTTAGGCTAATGTGCAATGGTAAACAGACAGAATATGGTACACCACATAGCAGAGCTTGCAAACTGTGGCTTTTTTAACTCACTTTCGGTCGATTTCAATTTAAAATCAAAATCGTGACACCCTTAATATTAACTAAGTTAACACTCTGACTGTTTTGCTTACATTTGCGTTTCTCTTTGCCAGAAAGCTCCCAGACTTCAGTCAGACTTGGCAGATTCCGTCATGTTTGTCACTTACTTCCTACTGCTGAGCAGTCTTGGTCTTGTCATTACAACTCAAGGTGAGTGGCAGAGTGGATAAGCTTGTAACATAGGCTATGTGTGATTATACACAAGCTGTTTACTTATCTTGTCCTCACTTCTAATGTTCATCTTTCTCTTTCTGTATTTTTCATCGTAGCTCAAGACTGCTCCAAACCTGCAGGAGGAGACAACATGAGTTTGAAGGGCGAAGACATTCTTTTACAAACATTCCCAGAGGGGAAGCAAGTGACTTTTGCCTGCAATGTTGGCTATGTGGCTGCAGGAGGGTCTCCATCCATTACTTGTACTGCTGGCGCCTGGACTCCTCTGAAGCTGAAATGCGAGAGTGAATAATGACACTTTATCTTTACATTCAAATATGTAAAAGCAGCAATAATGTGGCAATATTCTCTGGTCTTTGACCAACCGGGAAATGGCGTCTTACCAACATATAAATGCTGGATGAATAGATGAGTGACTGATAATATCTAGTAACCAGTGACTAATAATATCTAGTAACCATTCTGTTGAATCATATCGATATCCAGTCATTTAACTCATTAATGGCGCTTACCCACTGCTAGTACCAGCTCTACTCTACTCGACTCAGCTGCGGTGCCCCGTCCTCCCTTTTCCATTGCAGGTTAAGTACCGCCTCATGCCTGAGGCGAGCGTGGCTGGTTGTCCTAGCGACGTCGCAGGAAACTGCCGTGACCTAACGTGACACACACACAGAATGTCGAAGGTGTGTTGTTTTTGACTCTCGGCATGTGGCTGTTTTATTTATATTTATAAATTTAGTTTCAAAAGAAGCTGGAGGCAGCAAAAAAAAAACACCGCTGGCTAAACTATTTAAAAATGCCGGGTTTGTTCAGGACACCCCCATCTGTCGCTAGCAATGTTGACGCAGTGATTAGTGACGATTCTCTCTGACCAATCGGTAGTCTGCTTGTTTTCACGTCACCTTTTGGTATCGCCTCAGCTCGCTTGGAACCTCGACGGAGGCGATACTAAAAAAGTACCTGTTGGCGGGTCCCAGGGACTTTTTTTTCATAATGGAAAACCAAAAAAGGCGAGTAGAGTCGAGCAGGTACCATGTAATGGAAAATCGCCATTAGACCGGATGCCACATATGCGTGTAATTAAATCCTTATGAGGGTTATCTTTTTTCAGGGAGGGACTGTGGCTTTGCTGGAGATGTGGAAAACGGAAATGTCGATTACCCTGAAGGGACACAGTTTGGTGATAAACTAGTGGTCACTTGCAACACCGGGTTAGTAATAAACTGATAACTAGGACGGTTCATGTTAAGAGAATTAGTTTTTAAAATGTAATTGTAAGAAATGTATTTACCTCTAAAATGTCAGCAACCATCATGTTTCCAAATCAAAAAAATTATTCTAATGTTCAGTGGGGCTTACCAGTCAGTGTTATCATGTGAAATAAAGGGGCTTGCACAGTCTTTCTTCTTGACATGTGTTGTCTGAAGTTAAGCTTTTTAATTCCCTGATTAGCTACAATATGGTCCCCAAAAAAGGTCATCTGCTTTGTGGAGCCCAAGGATGGATGGACAGGTTGCCTGTATGTGAAGGTTGGTCATCTCTGTGTGTTAATACAAGACACATGACTAAATAAAAACTGTATTTCCATTCTAATAGATGTCACTTTCATTTTGCAGTGGTGACTTGTGATCCACCACCTGTGGTAGCGAATGGTGTTTTCAGTCCAGTCAAAGAATCCTATGACTATAGAGAAGTTGTACAGTACAAATGTCAAAATGATTATACACTTAATGGATCAAGTTCAATATCATGTTCAGAACATGGAACATTTGATCCAGCTCCAACATGTGTCCGTAAGTGTTTTTTTAATTTTGTTTTCAAGCCTTTCCTTAACATTTTCCCAGTGTAAACTCAGCTGTGACTGACCTCTCCCATACTTTGGAAAAAGTTATTTTGGACAATTGTATTAATTTCTATTTTAAAATGTTCTCTTCCTGCAGTGGTTCGATGTGAGGATCCTAATATAGCCAATGGTCACCAGGTTGACGGTTCTCAACCCCCTCATGGATACAATTCTACGGTGACATACGAGTGCAAATCTGGGCATGTTATGGAAGGAGGACGCACCCTGACATGTGGAATAGATAGTCAGTGGTCACCTGGACTTCCAACATGTCAAAGTAAGTCATTAATTGAAATTACTACTTGGTGTAAGTCTGTAAAGAAAAGTCAACACACAAGCCATCACATTTTTACATGTGATTAATCTCATAACATTATACTTCTGTGTGTGAAATATCTTTCATAGTTGGATGTGCATTTCAAATTTTGTTTCTGGTCAAAAAACACATTTAACTTTTCCTAATTGGCCAAGGTTTTACTCTGGATTTCCACTGGATGCAGGACGTCTGCGGACGTCAGTGGAAATGCACACATTGACTGTAATAGAAACCTAATGACTCCGCTGCCGTTCCGCAGCCGTTCCGCAGCCGGTGGAAATTGGGTGTTAGAGAGTAGCTCTGTTTCCATCCACAGGTTTTTATCCGAATTAAGTGATATTGAATGAAAAATTCCTTATGGAAACAGTAAAATTCAATTGAATTTCATGAATATTGACTAAAAGGAAATACGTTCGGTCTCATCGGATTTTATCTTGATCGATATACGGCTTATGCAATAAACGCTGATGGAAACGTTATTTGCTGAATAAATAATGAATTGCGATTGCCAGTTTTTGTCGTTTTTGGTATTCGGTGATGATGTCACATTGGGGAGACGTGCATCAGCCTAGTACTAGAACTATGGTGACTGACTGGGACGAGGAAGGTGTTTTTACTGTCAGTGAATAGCACAGAGTGAAAGTCAATGTTTTCTTTCTATCTAGTGACAGTGATTTTGTTCGTTCAGATAAGTACCAGTAAACTTATCTAGATCTAGAAAATAGAAGGCATCATGCTAGCTATGGGCTAACTTGCCAGTCCCACCTGTGAAATCCCCCGACAGTTTGATTGGATATCTCACATCCTTTTGTACCATCATTTTATTAAAAGAAATGTTAAGCTTCGCTCCTACGAGATGGGTGGGTTTTTGTTACGTCACACACAAAGCTAACTGGCTATAGTTAGCCTATACGTATGCTAGCGGAATTGCGTAGCCACCCAGCAGCTTTGGCAGTAGTTTCGGCGAGCTAACCATGACAGCTAACACAGCCACGTGTCTCCATTTCAAACATCACTGCAGATTGACTGCTTTTAGCAGCAGAGGTTGATTGTGGGCGACATACTGTGGTGGTTAGCTTGCCGAAACTACTGCCAATTGCCGAAGTTGCTGGCTGGCTACGCAACGTTAGCTAATTCCGCTAGCCAGTTAGCTTTGTGTGTGACGTTACAAAAAAAACCCACCTATCTTGTTGGAGCAAAGCTTAACATTTCATTCAATAAAATTATAGGGTACAAAAGGAGCACTAACGCCACATGTCTTATGTTGACAATGTGGACGCAGATATAGGAAACACCGAAGGCAGTCATAATACCGGTATTTGACTAGCAGTCTAGGCTAACGCTGTTGCGCTAACGTTAGCAAACGTCGGCATAGCTAGCTGTCTAAACTTGTGAAAAGCCGAACAGCATCCCCGTCCAAGCTGTGTTTCACTGTCCCTCCAATATTATTATACATATAATAAAGACACATGGACTCGGTCGAGACCAAAAGCCATATTTTGCAAGACCAGTGGCACAGACCGTGACCATAGACAGTGAACCGAGACGGGGCTGTCGTCTCCCCAACATGACATAATGCATTGTGGGGGAAAGGAGAATCATTGCAAACCACTGTAAAATAGTACTACTTTTTTGTATTTTATTCCGTTTTGTGATATCCATCGTATTTGATGTTGTTGGGTAACCGTTTAAATGTTTATTACCAACAAGCAAATTCGTTAGAAAATAAACCCTGCAAGATGGGCTTTAAGTTTTAGGTCATTTTATGGTTGCAAACCGCCACAAAACGAAGAAGAAGAAATTTTTGTTAATTTTCGCACACATGGCGGGTGTCAACAAAGAAAGACGTAAGTGGACGTACGAGGAGACGACAGACTTTTTGAATTTAATTTACGAGCAATATATAACGGCTATTTTAGATAGCAAAAATCTAAGACATGCCATAATTTATCAGGAACTCACGAAGGAAATGGCAAACAAATGTTACGAAAAGCCGTGGGACGTCCTCCGGAGTAAATGGAAGGCGCTCAAACAGCGATACACGTCTCTAAAAAAGAGAGTTGCATAAGAGTTGCACTATTACAACTTGTGTAAGTGTTTTGCTTGAATGTTGTGCGATTCAGTGCGAAAATAAATGGAAGCACCTTAAATGTCTCAAATCAATTCAATTTAACAACTTGACCGCAAAACAGCATGTGACGTCATTACGTACAGGTTTTTATTCGCTTTAAAGCCGTTGGATGGAAACACACTTTCACCAGCTTTATTCACGTGAGTTTTTTTTACTGAACTTCAGATAATTTGATTGACAAGTGGATGGAAATTTAGCTAGTGAGTGGAGGCCTGGTCACTTAACAACACATTTCTATAAGTGTGTGTATAATCACATCTGTTTAAAAGGCTGTGTGTGAAATGCATGAACTGAAGGCCAATTCTGGGACGTTTTTGAATCATTTACAATCCTGTAATTGTCTCCATCTGTTGAAAGCCCAACCGAGCTGTGACTCGGGTTTTCACACGTCGTCTGTCAATTCCCTTTTAGCTTTTAGTTCTTTTAGTTTCCTTCTTTTCTGTGATGGTCCTGCCCCAGTATCAGCCATAACTATAACAGATAACTTCTAAAATAACATTAAAATACTATTAGGCCTATATAAAGAAATCTTCTGCTACCCTTTACATTGCTGGATACAATAACACAGACGTTTCTGGTGTTACAAAGAAATCTGTGACCCGTCAGAATGTGTGCTCTGTAGCGCCGTCTACCTGCCGTAAATCATTTTGTTACTTTGCGGGGAAAATCGGACCCGGTTAAGGACATTATTAAAAACTTGGCCTATATAAATTGATGAAAGAAAGAATGAAGAAATTGATACTATACCATGATATACTGTGTATCATATCATAATATAAAATTACAAAAACCTGGTGAAAGATTGTATCCATATTGCTCTCTCGTGATTTTAAATAATTACTGATTTTAGTTTTCCCAAAAAATCTGTCTGTTACACTTTTGTTTCTATTAGTTCTGAGCAAAGTCTGTATTTTTGCACACATAGCATTTGGACCTCACAGGAAAGGAAAGTGCAACTTACGCTGTACACACTTAGGGTTGCAAAGGGTCGAAAATTTTCCAGGGCAAGTTGAGCTCGGGAATGTTTGGTATTTTGGAAATCTTTCCCAATTTCAATATAGAAATCATACCTTTTTGACTAGTGAAGTTTTTTGAGGGTAAATACACATCCAAAGCAATACTAGGTCTTATTGCATGTTTCAGTTAGAAGTATGCAAATTGAATTAAATTGTAACCATGCACTGCCTTCAGCAGCACACTGTTCCACCACATATGCAGCCCACACTACTGCCACCTCTACTGAGCTATGTAGGTTTTGATTACATTAATGGATATTAGAGGTGGGAAAAAATCAAAATCATATCTATCGTGATCTTTTGTGTGTGACGATTTTAGAATCAATTCTTTTCATTCACCTTATCTTTACAAATTATATAATTGTCAGTCTGACTGACGTGATGTACATTGTTCTTAGAAAACAATTAGTTTTTAGAAATGTCTCATAAGATTTTGATTCAACAAGGTGCTGGAAGCATTCTTTAGAAATGTTGGCCCATATTGGTAGGATAGCATCCCCCACACCATTACACAAGGATTAAAGTTCTCCGTCGCTACGACGAATTTCTGTCAATTTGATTTTAGAAATGCCATATCTGAGATCGATGGGGGGGGAGGGCCTTAAAAGTCTTGAATAACGTTCACAAAATTACACATTTTGTTTACAAAGGTCTTAAATTATGTCTTGTCCTTTCGTAGGATGAAATAAACCGTAACGTCCTAAATAAATGCTTTCTGTGTGACTTTACAATTTACTCCGTGTGACTGGGATGTAATATGACAGTACAGGTACTATTTACGTCATTGTTTTTCTTTACGCGGGGTGCGCAAAACATGGATGTAGCTAGGCTATAACAATAATAACGGCATAACATTATGTTTTATCTTAAATCCGTGGACATGGTGCGAAAGCTCTGGCCATAAACATCCAAGCTCGGGCGCAAATCAGTTGTCAAGAAAGAAAACAAAGTCTGGCACCTTGCTGCTAACAAGCTAACGTTAGCTCGTGGGTTAGAATGGGCAAGTGTCTGAAGGTCTGGCCACAGATGTGGACGAGCTGGCGGACGAGGCTGAGAGAAATGTGGCGGAGGTTAGCACAACAAGACGCTCGGCGTGCAAGTCAGTATACGATATTATCTCCATACTTATATCAAGATACAGTAATATTGGGATTTTAAACATATTGCATTATTCTGCGATATATTGCAATCTTTTACCTGAAAGCAATTCATTTTGTTACTTTAGTACAGGGGTCAGCAACCCTCCCAATTAAAAGAGCCATTTTTGCCCCAAAATAATTCAAAGAAATCTGAAATCTATGATTCTTATAATGAATGTAACTAAGTCTAGTGTAAATCAGCCTATCAACATTACTAATAGGGCATAATAATGGTGAGGTTTGTTGCCTTTTGAGAGTGACATATCTAATTTTCTAATCGATACAATGTAATTGACAATTTAGTTATAGAAAATCTGCTTTGATATTTTTGAACCAATACTTCATGTATCACCATTTGTGAAGGACTTTCCAGGGCCTTTTTACTCATTACAATCTCCTGAACTGCCACAAAATCAGCAACACTAGTGAGAGTTTGGAGATTTAAACAAATTCATAAAAGTACATTTGCTCTGCTTTCTGCAGCAGGTCTGATATTTTTCTCTTAGTTGATGCATAGTTTTGTTGACTGAAATGTAAGCCTAAATGGAGAATGTAAGAATGACTTTAGGCCAATAAAACTACATACTAAATAAAACTTAAAATGCAAAACAAAAATAACCATTATTCACTTCCATATAAGTCTTTGTCAAAAGGAGCCTCTGGAGAGGGGCTAAAGAGCCTACCTCTGCTCTAGTACCAACAAGTTAAATACTGATATGCAATTTATATAATAAATGATTGATACTTGGCTTCTGCCATGAAAAATATCGCGATACTAATTTTTTCCCCTGATCCATACAACACATTAGATTCTTTATTGTCCTTTTTTTCAAGTAAGTTTGTTGCCACAGTCTGTGCAGAGCCTGACATAAATACATAGGTACATCAATACATTATACACCACAACATTACTACATGATACTTGCACATTTATACACACAGCATCTACACACATGACCATTACCGATGTGTTTTGTTGAGTGATGTTATGACAGCTATAGCCATTACCAAACAGTTTATCATAATGACTGACCCTGGTAAATCAAAGTCATTCTAATTCATTTGTTTTTACAGACAATCATGGACCTAAGTTGGCTATAGGCTTGGATGATTGTCTTGGTAAGTTTCAACTTCATCTTTGAACAGTAGATCTAGAATGTAAAGTGGTAACGTTGACCCAAATGAGATCATGATGCCCTTACAAGAACCGCATGGTCATACTACAGTAGATATGGTGTTCTGGAGAGGGCATTATGTTCTCATTTGGGTCAAAAAAATAGCATGTGAATGTATTAATGGCTTGATGTGTCACTTTGTCACTTCCTGTGGTTTGTGTTTTGTACATATTGCTACAGAGGCTTGCAAAAGTATTCATACCCCTTGAACTTTTCCACATTTTGTCACGTTACAACTACAAATGTAAATGTATTTTATTGGGATATTATGTGCTAGACCAACACAAAGTGGCGCATAATTGTGAAGTGGAAGGAAAATGATACATGGTTTTCATATTTTTTTTACAAATAAAAAACTTAAAAGTCTGGTGTGCAAAAGTATTCAGCCCACCTGAGTCAATACTTTGTAGAACCCCCTTTTGCTGCAATTACAGCTGCAAGTCTTTTGGGGTATGTCTCTACCAGCTTTGCAGATCTAGAGACTGACATTTTTGCCCATTCTTTTTTGCAAAATAGCTCAAGCTCTGTCAGATTGGATGGAAAGTCTGTGAATAGCAATTTTTAAGTCTTGCCAGAGATTCACAATTGGATTTAGGTCTGGACTTTGACTGGGCCATTCTAACACATTAATATGCTTTGATCTAAACCATTCCATTGTAGCTCTGGCTGTATGTTTGGGTTTGTTGTCCTGCTGGAAGGTGAACCTCCGCCCCAGTCTCAAGTCTTTTGCAGACTCTTAATAGGTTTTCTTCTAAGATTGCCCTGTATTTGGCTTCATCCATCTTCCCATCAACTCTGACCAGCTTATCTGTCCCTGCTGAAGAAAAGCATTCCCACAGCATGATGCTGCCACCACCATGTTTCACGGTAGGGATGATGTGTTCAGGGTGATGTGCAGTGTTAGTTTTCCGCCACACATAGCGTTTTGCATTTAGGCCCAGAAATTCAATTTTGGTCTCATCTGACCAGAGCACCTTCCTTCACATGTTTGCTGTGTTCCCCACATGGCTTGTGGCAAGCTGCAAACGGGACTTCTTATGGCTTTGTTTCAACAATGGCTTTCTTCTTGTCACTCTTCCATAAAGGCCTGATGTGTGGAGTGCATGACTAATGGTTGTCCTGTGGACAGATTCTCCCACCTGGGCAATGGATCTCTGCAGCTCCTCCAGAGTTACCATGGGCCTCTTGGCTCCTCCTCTGATCAATGCTGTCCTTGCCCGGCCTGTCAGTTTAGGTGGACGTCCATGTCCGTTGTGCCATACTCTTTCCATTTTTGAATGATGGATTGAACAGTGCTCCGTAAAATGTTCAAAGCTTGGGATATTTTTTTACTACCTAACCCTGCTTTAAACTTCTCCACAACTTTATCCCTGACCTGTCTGGTATGTTGCTTAGGCTTCATGATGCTGTTTGTTCACTAATTGTTCATGCTAACAAACCTCTTGAGGCCTTCACAGTACAGCTGTATTTATCTGTAAATCTCTAAAGTCTATTTACTAATTAACTGACTTCTGAAGACAATTGGTTGCACTGGATTTTATTTAGGGGTATCTGAGTAAAGGGGTATGAATACTTTTGCACGCCACACTTTTGTTTTTTATTCGTAAAGAAATTTGAAAACCATGTATAATTTCCCTTCCACTTCACAATTATGCGGCGCTTTTTGTTGGTCTATCACATAAAATCCCAATGAAATACATTTACATTTGTGGTTGTAACGTGACAAAATGTGGAAAAATTCAAGGGGTATGAATACCTTTGCAAGCCCCTGTATGAATGGTGCACCTAAGTCCCTTTTTTAAGCAATTTCATAAAAGCAAAGTCTTTTGGGATTACCAAAACCCTTTTCATGGTAGGCATTTAAATGGGCCCATCAGTTTTTTTTACATCATCTCAAAAACATTTCAATTTTTCTTTTATCAAAATAGTCCTCGTTTCTAGGGTTGTACAATTGTAAAATGTTTTCTTATGTAACCCTTGTGTTGTCTACGGATAATATTTGACCCGTTTTGAAAGTTTCATCACAAATATGGGTTTCTTTCAACCAGATTAACCAAAAATAACATGGATGTTTCCCAATGATGCTCTTTGCAAGTACAATTAATGATCACTGCTTTCTTTTGAGTGTTTTATTTAATTTTATAGCATTTGTAGTCTTCCCGGGTCAATTTTGACCTGGTGGTGCAATGGGGTACTATTGTGCTTTACAGCAGATGAACACACACACACACACACACACATGCATGCACATGCGGAGACACAAACACCCACACACACATGCACACACACATACAACCACTTTTGTTGTATGCTCCTGTTGGTGTAGTTTGTGTTTTAATGAAATATGATAGACCGGAGCATTTGGTGGTATTTCCTTCTGCAGAAGACGTTGTGTTCTTTACACACTTTGTGAACATTAAAGGTCCCATGACATGATGCTCTTTGGGTGCTTTTATATTTACCTTAATGGTCCCCTAATACTGTATCTGAAGTCTCTTTTATATAGGCCTTAGTGGTCCCCTAATACTAAGGGTGTGACGAGATCTCGTTTTACGAGATCTCGCGAGATTAAAACGTGACGAGACTTCTCGTGGAGGTGAAAAGTTGTCTCGTGAGGCGATGTGATGTCAGCGTGATGGAGCGTGAAATTACTATTGAAGATCCCCCTGCCACTTTTAAATCATTTGTGTGCAAACATTTTGGTTTTCCTGCGGAAATAATAAACGGCGAAAGAGTGACAGACAAGACGAACACAATATGTAAATATTGTAAGAAAAAAATGCCGTATACCGCGGCTAACACGAGCACTATTCAAAAACACTTACAGCACCACCACAGCTCTCTACCAACTACAGCACCCGCGATGAAAACATTAAAAGGCCAAACAACTCTAAAAGCCTTTGCATCTCTGCCACCGGTAAGTGCAAGAGCCACGGCAATAACGAGGGACATAGGCGTTTTCATTGCAGTTGATATGAGGCCATTTTCTGTGGTGGAAAATGTCGGATTTCGGCAACTCCTAAATATCCTTTGCTGTCTCCACTTGCCAAAGCATACCTTTCCATCCCTGCTACCTCAGTTCCAAGTGAGTGTGTTTTTTCTACTGCAGGAGACATAGTTACTGCCCAAAGGTCTCAACTGCTGCCAGAAATAGTCGACATGCTTATATTCTTGAAAAATAACATGACCATATCTTAGGCTGTTCTGTGTAGTTTATCTTATAGAAATTTTTTTTTTCTGTTTGCACTTGTAGTTTTGAGAGAGCAGTACTTTGGTTATTGATACACTTACTGTTTGCATTTAAACATTTTCTGTTGTTTACACATTTATTTTATTTATACTGTTTATTTTTTTATGTTCGATTTGTGGAAAGGAGTTAGATTTCACAGAGCAGAAGCCAGTTGGTAGATTTTATACAAAACATTTTGCAGTGTTTGCATGTCCTTTACTGCATATGATTCATTAAAATAGTAAAAAAAAGTTAAATAACATTCATAATTAATAGTTGATTTCAAAAGGCACCTAAATTGTTTTGCATTTTGTGATTTTTCAGTTGAATAAAAAAACTATTTTCCATTCATATATTTCATCATTGAGGATTTCTTTAAAAAAAAATTTAAAATCTCGTCTCGTCTCGTTCTCGTGAACCCAATCTCGTGATGTCTCGTCTCGTGGAGTAAGCGTCTCGTCACACCCCTACCTAATACTGTATCTGAAGTATCTTTTATATAGACCTTAATGGTCCCCTAATACTGTTTCTGAAGTGTCTTTCCCAAAATTCAGTCTTGGTGCAGAATTACAGCCACTAGAGCCAGTCCCACAATGAGCTTTCCTTAGTATGTGCCATTTCTGTGTCTGTAGCTATTGACGAGGAGAGAGGGGTGGGCAAGGTTGGAGGGTGGGGGTGTGGTCTTGACCAACTGACACTTTGCTCGTTTGAAAGCCATGATGTCTCTCTCTCATGGGTAGGCCAAATTCTCTGGGTGGGCAAAGCAGAGAAAGGGGAGGTAACCTTGCTCCTTATGACCTCATAAGGAGCTAGATTCCAGATTGGCCCATCTGAGCTTTCATTTTCTCAAAGGCAGAGCAGGATACCCAGGGCTCGGTTTACACCTATCACCATTTCTAGCCACTGGGGGACCATAGGCAGGCTGGGGGAACGCATATTAATGTTAAAAAAAAATCATAAAGTGAAATTTTCATGCCATGGGACCTTTAAGTTATTATTACAATAATACAATTTCAGGCCACATGATATGAATATAAACCGGCTATTTGAACTTTTTGGTCTTGGATGATGTTGTGGTGTATTATTTTGCATCTCAAAGTAACACACAAATTTGGATATTTTAGGCTGTAAGAGACAGATGAGAGCAGCAGATAGGGCTGTGTGTGTGTGTGTGTATTCTTTAATTCTTTTATGTGGCTCTCTCTTGTTGTTCTTTCCCTTGCTCACTCTGTTTTCTCTCCAGGTGATTGAGATGATTGCTTTCCACCTGTGTGTTGGAGTTGACCAGTCAGAATTCAAGGTGGCAGTCAATAAAAGGACTCCTGAGAAGCAGGAGCTCTCTTGCTCTGCACTTCTGGCTGGTTGCCAGTCTTCCTGTCATTTAAGCTGTGGCTGCTTGGTTTAAAATGTAGAGTTTTGTGAGGTGGAGGTTGAGGACCTTAGGTAAATTGGGGTACCCTGTACATTTTTGCACGTAGTTGATCATTGTATAGATACACCAGGCTTAGTGGTTGTTGCCGCCTGTGTAAAGTTCTCTTAATCTTTTTGTAGAGAAGCAGGCTAGGTATTTGGTTTGATTTGTTTTGCTTGTAGAGCTAGTGGTGAGCTAGGCCCTGTTTTGTTATATTGATTTCATTTGTTTGGCACAACCTCCAGGTCCCATCCTCCACCCTCCTGTTGTGAGATATTTCCATGTTTGGAATAAAAACCAAATGTTTCACTTTTACACTGACTCTCTCACATTCTATTGATTGTCGTGTTACTGTCCCTGAATCCATCAGAGGTGTCGTAACACAAGTGGGGGCTCGTCCGGGATATCTCTTTCCTGAGCTAAGACAATCAATGTTGAGTCATTGTACTTGTGACATTAGTAGCAATGGGATTCGATATTCAAGACTTTATTGAACAGCCCAGCATTGAGAAAGTTGATTCATGCCGCAAGGATGATCTACTGTGTATTGCATCATACTACAACATTCGTGTTCAAAAATATGGTGTTAAGAGAGAAATTAAAAACAAGGTAGTGGAAACACCAATTGAGTTGAAGGTCCTTGATGTCCCTATTAGCGTTGAGCATGCAAGGAAGTCAAGTTACGGCAGCTTGAGGTAGAGGCCATGAAAATCACTTCTAGTCAGACCAAATCCAATTGGTCTCACATTGATTCACACCAGAAAGGTTTTAATGTCAGTAAGAATATTGCTTTAGTGCCAACATTTCGGGAGGCAGAGGTTGACTCGTACTTCAATGCATTTGAGAGGATTGCTACTGCATTAAACTGGCCTAGAGATATTTGGCCTATCCTACTTCAATGCAGGCTAGTGGGTAAAACGCAAGAGGTTGTCTTGTCTCTTTCCTTAGAAGATAGTTTAGAATACAAACACACAAAAATGTGTTTGTGTCTTCCCGCCCAGACCGAATTGCAGATTCACGTACCATGAAGCCTGACATTAGCCAGCTTCCTCTTGAAAAGGACAAGGGACAGTGGTCGTCTCTCCATGGGGAACATGAATGCTTTTATTGTCATAAGAAGGGTCACATTATTGCTGAGTGTCTTTCTCTGAAGCGTAAACAGCCGTTTAAGTCTGGCTTAACTCAGCCAAAAGGCATGGGTCTGGTGAAGAGTGTCTTTCCCTGACCTTATCAGGTCGCAAACTGAACCTGATCCCTGTTTCAAACCGTTTATTTCGGAAGGCTATGTTTCTCTAATTGGAGAATCTGAAGAGCAGCAGCCAATAACGATACCGAGAGACACAGGAGGCTCCCAGTCTATCATTCAAGAAGGCATCTTGTCTTTGTCCTCTAAATCATCATGCCAGTCAAGTGCAGTGGTGCAAGGCATTGGAATGAGTTTCGTACCTGCCCTTTTGCACAAAGTTTACATTCAGTCCCCTCTGGTCAATGGGTTTTTCAAAGTTGCTGTTCTCCCTTCCTTGCCTATTAAAGGTGTTGATTTCATTCTGAGCAATGATTTAGCTGGGGGCAAGGTTATGCCAGTTCCTGAAGTCCTAAACAGTCCTGATTTTGACACAGAGCCTGATAAAACACAAATGCTTCATGATGTATTTCCTGCTTGTGTGGTCACAAGGGCCCAGGTGAAAAACTATGGCATTGACCTGTCTGACACTTTTCTGGTTGCCAAACAGGTCCCTGCTACTGTGAATGGGACCAAGAGTCAGCCTGATGTCCAGCTCGCTGACGTACAGTCAACACTTTTCAGTCCAGATGTTGTGCAGCCATTGGCCACCAGGACGGAATTCATCGCAGCACAGCAAGGTGGTAAAGCCCTTTTGCAATGTCATTCCTCTGTTCTCAGCCAGGAGGAAGCTTCCAAGACCAAAGTAGCCTATGTTCTTGAGGATGGATTACTGATACTGGCCTTGGCTCATGACAACCCATGGTCAGGACACTTGGGGGGCACTAAAACCTATGATAGAGTCCTCAGGCATTTATTTTGGCCAGGACTGAAATCTGATGTTGTTCATCATTGTCGTACCTGCCATGTGTGTCAAGTCACTGGGAAACCAAACCAGGTGATTCCCCCTGCTCCTCTCCATCCCATTCCAGTAATGGGTGAGCCATTTGAAAGAGTGATTTTGGATTGTGTGGGACCACTGCAAATCAAAGGCGTTTGCCCAGGCACTTAAAACATTAGGTGTTAAACATGTAACCTCTAGTTCCTATCATCCTGAAAGTCAAGGAGCACTAGAGATATTTCATCAGCCGCTTGTGTTGTTTGCAGCCCGTGAAGTTGTACAGCAGTCTCTAGGGTTCAGCCCTGCTAAACTGGTGTTCGGACACGAAGTGAGAGGTCCTTTGAAGGTATTTAAAGAGCTACTGGTCAGGCCAGAGAAGAAAGTCAAAAGTATTCCAGAGTATGTTGCTAGGCTCAAGGATCATCTGCAACATGCCTGTGCTTTGGCTAAAGATGCCCTGACTTCTTCCCAGCTCAAGATGAATAAATACTATGACCATAGAGCAGTTGTACACATGTTCCAGCCAGGCGACAAGGTTTTGATTCTCTTGCCTATACTCGGTTCTGTACTCTCTACTAAATTTTCTGGTCCTTATGTTGTAGAGAAGAAACTCAGTGATACCAACTACGTCATCCAGACTCCTGATCGCAGGCGACGAACCAGAGTGTGTCATGTCAACATGATGAAACTGTACCACTCACGGGAGAGTCAAAGTGAGTCAACCACAGTCCAGGGTGAGCATCAAGCTATATCTCCTATGGCTTCCATTTCAAAGGTGAGCTCTCCTGAAGATAATGATGGTTTGGTGATGCGTGGTGCTACACCACAAGGGGCAAGGCTGAATAATACTGAAGTGCTGTCTGACTTGGACCGCTACTTGTCTCATCTGCCTGATGACCAAAGTAAAGATTTAAAGGACCTAATACGTTGTTTCCCCTGTTTGATTAATGACATCCCCTCTCAAACTTCTGTCATCGCTCATGATGTTGTTCTGACTAGCCCGAAGCCACTCAAGCAGCATGCATATCGGGTTAGTCCTGCCAAAAGGGAAGCCATGAAGAAGGAGGTTGACTATCTGGTGCAAAATGGATTTGCGGTGCCAAGTTCCAGTCCATGGAGCTCCCCTTGTCTTCTGGAGATGAAGTCAGATGGAAGTCCAAGGTTCTGCACTGACTTTCGCAAGGTGAATTCTGTCACTGTTCCAGATGCACATCCATTACCTCTTATTGAGGACTGTATCGATGAAATTGGTCCTGCTGCCTATGTCACAAAGCTTGATATGTTAAAGGGATATTGGCAAGTCCCTTTAACCCCTCGTGCTTCTGAAATTTCTGCTTTTGTGACCCCTGACAGTTTCCTTCAATACACCATTATGCCCTTCGGAATGTGTAACGCTCCTGCTACTTTCCAGAGACTGGTAAATAATGTATTGGGGGATTTACCCAACTGCAGAGCGTATCTCGATGATATTGTTGTGTTCTCTGAGGACTGGACTAGTCATTTGAAGACTTTTGAGGGAAGTTTTCAGACGTCTGTCATCTGCATCCCTAACCCTTAATCTTGCTAAATGTGATTTTGGGAAAGGTACTGTTCTCTATCTTGGTCAGCAGGTTGGTCGGGGACAGGTGCGTCCTGCAGATGCAAAGGTTAAGTCCATTGCTGAGTTTCCCGTACCTACTACCAGGAAAGAGCTGCGTCGATTTCTGGGCACTGCTGGCTACTATTGTCGTTTCTACAAAAACTTTTCCTCTTGTCTTTCTCTCTAGGATGTACAATCACAACCAACATCTTATGCGTTGGTCTCTTATAGTTCAAGACTACAACCTGGACATAATCCATAAAAAGGGGTCTGAAAATGTTCTTGCTGATGCTTTGTCACGTGCTATGTAGTATGCTTTGTTGTTGATGTAGATCCAAGCCTTGTGTTTGGTCTGACTTTTGTTTAGCATTGCTTGGATTTGGGTCTTGTAGTCTTTTGGATGAAGAGAGTGTTTCTTTGGACTTCCTTAAAGTCTCCTCACTTCTTATTTGCCTGGTCGTACATAAGCAGCAACGTTGACCAGTCATTATTGGATTACAGCTGTGGGAGAGACTGTCCACGTGGCTCCAAAAGAGAGAGAGAATGTAGAACTCCCGTTACGAGGATAGACTTCCAAGCACAGCTGAACTCATTTATGCCAAATAATATTTTTTTAAATAATTTTTTATATTTTTATATTTCATACTCCATGTCAATTCAATTTTATTTATAGTATCAAATCATAACAGAGTTATCTCGAGACACTTTACAGATAGAGTAGGTCTAGACCACACTCTATAATTTACAAAGCCCCAACAATTACAGTAATTCCCTCAAGAGCAAGCATTATAAATGGCTATTGCGACAGTGGCGAGGAAAAACTCCCTCTTGGGAAGAAACCTCGGCAGACCCAGACTCTTGGTAGGCGGTGTCTGACGGGGGGCCGGTTGGGGGTGTGAAGGCGATAATAGTCGCATTGAAGATAGTGGAACAGTGACTTTGAAGGTAGTCGTTGTAGTTCATGTCACAGCAGGACGTTGCGGGATGAAACGTGGCGCTGCAGAGCATGGGTGGGTGTAGCAGACGCAGCAGGACGCGGCCGGGCATAAGGACTCCGGGGAGTAAACTCCCCAAAGCTAGGTTAGTAACAAGCAGTTCTGGGACAGGATGCATACAAAAGGAAACAAATGAAAACATTGAGAGGCTGTACTGGCCTGCCCCCCTCTACTCACACTATATTATTGATTATATGATCAATAAATCTGATGACTTACGAAGAGAAGCAGGTGGGCCGGGTTAGGCGGACGCTGCAACTCCTCACTCCACTATAGACCCATATCTAACCTAACTATAAGCCTTATCAAAGAGGAGAGTTTTCAGTTTACTCTTAAATGAGGCGATGGTGTCTGCCCCCCGAACCCAGACTGGCAGCTGGTTCCACAGGAAAGGAGCCTGGTAGCTGAAGGCTCTGGCTCCCATTCTACTTTTGGAGACTCTAGGAACCACAAGTAACTCTCCATTCTGGGAGCGGAGTGCTCTAGTGGGACAATAAGGTACTAAGAGCTGTTCTAGATAGGATGGTGCTTGACCATTTAGGGCTTTGTAGGTCAGGAGAAGGACTTTAAAGTCAATCCTGTATTTTACAGGAAGCCAATGCAGAGAAGCTAAAACAGGAGAAATATGATCTCTTTTCTTAGGTCTCGTCAGAATACGTGCTGCAGCATTCTGGATCAGCTGGAGAGTCTTAAGGGACTTATTTGAGCAACCTGACAGTAGGGAGTTACAATAGTCCAGCCTGGAAGTAACGAATGCATGGACCAGTTTTTCAGCATCGTTTTGAGACAGGATATTCCTAATTTTGGCAATATTACGAAGATGAAAAAAGGCTGTTCTCGATGATTGTTTTAGATGGGCGTTAAAGGATATATCCTGATCAAAAATAACTCCTAGATTTCTGACAGTAGTGCTGGAGGTCAGGACAACACCATCCAGAGTAGCTTTATCTGTAGATAATGAAGTTCGGAGGTGTTTAGGGCCTAGCACAATAACTTCAGTTTTGTTACAGTTTAACATCAGAAAATTATAGGTCATCCAGGATTTTATATCTTTAATACATGCTTGAAGTTTAGCTAACTGACTTGTTTCGTCTGGTTTGATTGACAAGTATAATTGGGTGTCGTCCGCATAGCAGTGATGGTTAATTGAGTGTTTCCTAATGATATTACCAAGAGGAAGCATATACAAGGAGAACAAAACTGGTCCAAGCACCGAGCCCTGTGGAACGCCATGCATAACCCTCGCGTACTTAGAGGATTTATCATTAACATTAACAAATTGAGATCAATCAGAAAAATAAGACTTAAACCAGCTTAGTGCAATTCCTTTAATTCCGACTAAGTGTTCCAATCTCTGTAACTGGATTGTATGGTCAATAGTGTCAAATGCAGCACTAAGATCTAATAAAACAAGTATGGAGACAAGTCATTTGTCTGCAGCAGTTAGAACGTCGTTAGTAATTTTCACCAGTGCCGTCTCTGTGCTATGATGCTTTCTAAATCCTGATTGAAAGTCTTCAAATAAGCTGTTGCTATGGAGAAAATCACATAACTGATTAGCAACTACTTTCTCAAGGATCTTGGAGAGAAAGAGAAGGTTAGATATAGGTCTATAGTTTGCTAAGACCTCAGGATCGAGGGTGGGTTTTTTCAGAAGAGGTCTTATCACGGCTACTTTAAATGACTGCGGTACATAACCTGTTAATAGAGACATATTGATCATATCTAGTAGAGAGGTGTTAACCGCGGGTAATGCTTCTTTGAGTAATCTCGTTGGGATGGGGTCCAATGTCCATGATGTATTTCTAATGTTTTCTTCCTTCTGTATTATCAGCGGCAGTTAACTTACATGTTGTGCCTGTGTTACTTCTCCTTTTTTACGATTTGTCTAAAATTGTTAAATTAAAATTTCCTTTCTTTGCTTTTTTGTTTCTGTAGTAAGCATTACAGTCCTGTATCTCCAACATTACTAGAAATAAAAAGGGATGGTTGAGAAGAGGACTTCTTTGACTGACCTGTGTTGTCCCTGTGCACAGGCTTGGGGAAATCAATAAAGAATGTTTTCATGCTTGACCCTAAATACAGCTGTTAAAATGTAATAGTTTTTGTATAAACTTCAGAAACTTTAAAACCGATCAAAGTCTAGCAGTTTCAGTTTGATGCTTAAGGCAGCGTTAACAATGGTGAAGTGACTAGCATCGAGGCAGACCCATTGAGTGCCACTAAATTTATGGATCCCTACGGAGCTGAAAAAGCTCAATGACCAATCTGATTGGTGGAGTGCTAGCCCTTGACTAGCAAATCAGTGCTTCTTCCACAAGAAGAAGCCCGAGAGCTGACAACGCCAGTATCTTCTTATTACTAGCCATTGTATTTTCTTCCGTTCAGCGAGTAATGACAACAACGATCCTTCTTGACTACTATCAACACTCTCTGATGAAAACAAAGACTGACGACAGCGTGCTCTATTTACTAGGTCTAGAGAGATGTTCCGTCATTTCCGGTTTTCATTTTTTGGACGACAATACAGATTAGCGCCGTCTGTTGTCATGGGGACGTATTACGTCTCGCGCACGCGCAGAACGTACGCTCAAGTTGGCGTCCGTTCGGTGTGTTCCGAGGCACTTTTTTGAGAGACGGGAGCTGACTGATCAGTCCGACTGCCTTTTCTGCCGACGGTCGGCCGTCGGGTTGGTGTGTCAGAGCCTTTCAAGAGCAGGGCTCTTAAGTTTTGAAGACCGACAAGAATGACATGGGTGCAAGCAGGTATCACTTCTTTCAGTAATTTGTATATAGAAGGAAACTTTGCCTCGTTTCAGCAGCTGACAGCTAAATTTTCCTTGAAAAAAAGTATTTTTTCCCAATATTTACAGATCCGTAGCTTTGTTCAAGCTGAAATTCCTAATTTCCCCTCAAAGCCACAAAATACACAACAAGACATATTTGTAGAACCAGTTTTTAGACCGAAGGGTTTCATTTCGTACATGTATGGTAGAATCGTTTCTGAATAAAATCATTCCTTGTCTTCCATTAAGACACTCTGGGAACAGGATCTTGGAGTGTTTGATGAAGATATTTGGGAAAGAATCTTGTATCATGTCCATTCCTCCGCTTTTTGTGCCAAACATGGACTAAAACAATTTAAAAATTCTCTCACTGGAGTAAAGAGAAGCTCTCTAGGATTTACCATCACATAAACCCCCTCTGTGATCAATGCCAGCAGGCCAGAGTAGGGCAAGTTCATAATTTTTGCACTAAAATTTTCAATACCCTATCTACTATATTAAATGTGCCCTCTGACCCTATCCCAGTAACTATCTTGTTTGGAGTGCTGCCCTCTACCCTAGTGGTGCCTAAATTCAAGGCTGACTTTATAGCATTTGCCACCCTATTGGCTAGGAGATTGATTTTACTCAGATGGAAATCCTCCACTCCTCCCACAGTTATCACTGGCTGAGAGATATTTTGTCCTACTCCAAGCTAGAGAAGATGAGGGCTACATTGCAAGATTCCACCACTAAATTCTACAAAATATGGAATCCTTTTCTTGAACATCTAGATGTGTGTAGCTTATGTGTGCTATAAGTAAGTGGAAATAACATTTAATGTACACTTCCTGCAGGATCGTGCTATTCACAAAGGCCTCTTTTTGTTTGTTTTTGCTTTGTTTTGTATTTTGTGTTTTTCTTTTCCATGTGAGTCTTTAATTGTAATCTGTACTGTGTCAATAAGTGTGTGTGTGTGTGTGTGTGTGTGCGCGTGTGTGTGTGTAAGTGTATTCAAGTCCGAAAATCTGACACAGAATTTAAACAATGAGTTTCAAGGAGTTATGCTTTTTGGGTCTTATGATTCTAATTTTGTCATTTGTAAGACATTCTGTGCATTGATATCGTCATTGTATACTATCAGCTTGAAAAGAAAACCAATAAAAATAATTTACAAAAAAAAAAGTCATTATAGTAGGTATGTCGAAGAAAGTCTTAGTATTGGTCATAGTAAGTCATTAATTTCCTATGGAGATTTGCAGACCGCATGCGAATGGGTCCGAATGAGCGCGCTGCAAAAAAAATCGTGTCAGTTGGTCATCCGGATTCGTTCAAAAAATGTAACTCTCGCGACAGGCTACGGACGGTTCCTATCCGACAACGTACGTACGTGCCTGTGCCAAAGGAGAGTGATTGGCAGGATATTGCGGAGCAGTTCCGGGTTAACCGTGACTTCCCCAATAGCGTGGGGGGCCATTGATGGGAAGCATATGAGGATCGTGGCACCACCCAATTCAGGCTCCCTTTTTTTTATTATAAGGGGACCTTCTCCATCGTGCTCCTTGCGGTTGTCGATGCCAACCTCTGCTTCCACATTATTGATGTGGATGCCTATGGTCGCGGGAGTGATGGAGGCACACTGACGGAGTCTGCCTTTGGTCGCGCTCTCCAGGCAGGCTCCTTGGGAGTCCTGCCAGATGCCATCATCCCTGGAGCAGAGGATCTTGGGCCACTTCCTCACACCTTTGTGGGGGACGGAGCCTTCCTGTTGTCACCTGATGCGTCCATATCCTGGAAGGAACCTCTACAGACGACGTTGGATGTTTAACTACCGCATGTCTCAGGCAAGAATAGTGGTAGAGCAAGCCTTCGGTGTGCTGGCAGCCAGGTTCGGGATCTACCATCGAGTGATGTGGCAGCATCCACACAATATCGAGGTGTGCGTGAAGGCAACGTGTGTCCTCCACAACCTTCTTCGCCGTGATGCCCCACCATGCCCCTCGAGACCAAGGGAGAATCGAGCCCACACCCTAGCTTGCCCAGTGTCATCCGACATAATTCCACCGCAGAGGCAATTCGTGTCAGAGAGGCCTATACCACCTACTTTTCCTCTGAGGCGGGAGGTGTCCATCACCATGATCCTGTGTCATAATTACAGGCAATGACCAAAAGGCCCTTTTATGCGACAACCACAATATCATGAATTACAATTCCATGTCAGTGTTATGTGTAATTTCTTTTGCTAACTAAATTAACATTTCAAGTAGAAAACTCATGTCATTAATTGTATGTAACATAAGTGTAAAGTATGCAAGTAATCACATGCACTTTCTATATGCGCTTTCTGTTCGTGTTTGTGTGTGTGTTGCAGTCTCTTCTAGCTCTCTCTCTTGCAATTCAACCCAAAATGAAACCACAATACTTCATAATAGTTAAAGTGAATTTTATTATACTAATGATACTATACACTCATCAGAGAGGGCATAGAGAATCGTACATTCAGACACTGACAGAATTAGTCGTTCTAGTCTCTAAGCTATTTTTGTGCTACTCGCTTCCGACGCTTTTCAACGATGTCCGCTGGGGGCGTATTGCGTATAGACCCTTTGCAAACACGTGACCACGACCATGTGACGACGCCATGACGGACGGCAGAATCACCGGAAGCACAAGCTAAACTGTGTAGAAGACGAGCAGAAAGTTTCATTAGTTTCAAATAAATAACACTAAATAAACTGTAATAATAATAATAATAATAATAATAATACTACTACTATCTTCTTCTTCATGGCTTCTTCAGACATTGTTTAAATTCACCTACCCTGGTCCCTGTCTCGATCCTTCCGGTAGCTAGCTTGCCCCGCTAGCCGTTAGCCGTTAGCTGCCGTCCGGTGAGTGTAGTCAGCCAGGCTTCTGTGATAATCATCCCAATAACAATCCATGGAGCGGTGGTGGTGTGGCTATGTCTTCCAGTTTCTGAAGGCTAGCTTTAGCTTACACTTGGAGCAGCAAGTTCATCTGCTTGTTGCCCCTCTATCTGTCTCGTTCTTTCCAACTCTTGTGAGGCTAGTTCTTCGTCTGTATACTCGGATTTGAATAAATAAGGACGACCATATAACTCAAAAGGCTCATCCGTGTGTTGTATATCTGCTATGTTCTCCATAGTTACGTTACTCCAAGCTTCTTCCCTTGTAAACAAATCTGCCCCTTCACTCTTCCCACACTACGCTCCGATTGGCACACTACTGTTTACCTTTTCTTGCTACAACTAGCAGCTAGCAGAATACTACCGCACTACTGGTTTTTTTTTTTTGTGGGGAAATACACTTCAAGACGTGACATGACCTGTCCTCTGGAGGACATAGCCACACCACCGTGGATTGTTATTGGGATGATTATCACAGAAGCCTGTCTGAATACACTCACAGGACGGCAGCTAGTAGCTAACGGCTATCAGCTAGCAGGACAAGCTAGCTACAGGCCCATACCGTTGTTCACTGGCTGAGCCGATGCAACTTTCTAATGGATGTCTCAACGCATTCCAGCTCTGGGAAATAATTCATCACACGTTAATCCATGCAGTAAATCACGGAGTGTCTATGATCAGTATTAACCACACATAATGTAACACCTAGCCATCGTCATATCTGTGATTATATACGCTGTTGACCGGTGGATATTTCGACAGCTAGCTGGTTGGCTAACCGGGGTAGGAGCTCCGCAGACCCGCATTTAATTCAGTTGTTCGGCCTTTTTGAAGCTAGTTTCCGTGCCATGTCATCTTTAATTTAACCAATATTTTTTGTATGCGTGTTAAGTTAAATGATCAAGGGAATGGCTTACTTTTTGGGATATGTAGGTCAGTGAATAACCGATGATAGTTATGTGGGACCTGTTAGCAGGAACAGCTAGTTAGCACGGCAGCTAGTTGGGTGAGGAAGTTTTATTATTATTATTATTTAAAACAGAAAGGCAATACATACACATGCTTGTGTTGGTGGGGATTACTCTGCAGATTGTGTATGTGACTCGTGAGAACAAGAACAGCGAACCATAGACAGTATATAAGCAGCGAACAGGTTCTCGTTTGACTTGCCGTCCGTCTACAGAATAGCTCTTCCGCCGTCCGTCATGGTGTTCATAATTCGCGGTAGTAGAGTGTGACGTCACGTGCAAAGGGTCTATTACAGAGCTGATTTCAAGTGCCACTGGGAAGGCGGCGTTAGCCCTCACCGGAAAATGGTTACAGTTTTTGCGGAGGCTCCACGCAGAGCTTTTGCCGTAGCCTGCGTAGGTGGCCTGGGGCCTCGTGTATAAAAGACTGCAGTTTTCATACCAGAAGATGGCGTACGCCCAAAACTTGAAAAGTACCTACGCACAGAAATATTCACAAGTATAAAACCGGGCCTACGCCAGGGGCAATTCACGCAAAATTGAGCGCACGTGAACGAGCCACTGACCCCGCCTTGCCTCCTCCCATAAATAAATATGGAAATGACTATAAATGCGCCCCCGAAGTCATTCTTTGTCCAGTCACAACGGGTAATACCTCTGCAGACGGGAAAAAAAACATCACCGACTGTGAGGTTGAGATGCTGATCACGGGGATGTAGGCGAGAAAGAAATTTTCCGTTTGTAGTTTTGTCATCTTGGATAAGCAATAAAAGAAAATGCCCAGAGTGGCAAATGGTGACCGGGCGGTGAATGCACCGAACCAGGGCAAAAATTTAAAAAAATGTCAAACTGGAAATCAAGAGAATAGTTACATCAGTTACCCAACAACATGCATCTTAGTGTCAGTCCAAATTACGCACAATAAGCAGTTTGAACTCAGTGATGTAATGCCATTAATTTTCTACGTGTTAGTAGGCTCAGTGAAACTGAGTCCAGCACGAGGGAGACCCGACTCAGAGGAGGAGAGGTTAGTGAGGCCAGCGTCTCCACGGCAGGTGACAGTGCGCACGGATCCACTGCACCACGCATGGATGAAATGGTAAATCGGACTACAGTACCAGAAACAGGGCATGAAATTAACACCCGCCAAATGCGGGTGAATTTAGCAATTGGCGGGTAACACTGTCAATCTACCTGCCACTTTGGCGGGTAGCCAATGAGAATTGAGTGATTCAGATGCGTAACTATCGGTAAGCAGGGTACGCGGTTGCTTACGGGCCTGGTCCAATCAGGGGCCCGCATCACTGGAAGACATTGATTGATCCTATCGTGCAGCCACTGACCAAGCGGGAGGGAGAACGGGTCAAATTCAGTTCCTTGTTTATGTTATGAAGACGAGACGTGTGTGTGACATGAACATCTCACATTTACCAACAAAACGTACAGCGAAAGACCGTGCAACACTTTTCAGACCGTCCTGCCAACATGTAGACATTGTAACATCAATGTACGCTGGAACCATTTTTCACTCTTAAGTCTCTGAAAGTTGCTGCTGTTTCATCTTGTCAGCTGTCTGTAGCGGGTGGGCCTGTTGTTCCGTTTCCCCCGCGACTGACGCGCACGCACACGCACACACAAACACACAATCACCAGTCCCAGCCCAGGTTAGGAAATGAACTAACAATGTAAAGATCAACAAGCCACTGACAGATATGTTCATATTTGATTCATTCAATAAATTATTATTTTGTGTCTTAAATCCACCAGCCGTTTTCATATTATACCAACATCATCATCCTGAGCCTTTTTGGTAAGGTTCCTGGGAAATCTCAGCCCAGAGTAATTAATTAATAGTACTAATTATTATTCTCCCCAAAACAAGTTTCCTTTTTATTTATTTTTTTATTTTTAAGAACTATAAAAAAAAAGTTGCAACTTTTTTGCAACAACTCATGTGTTATGGTCCACATTCACCAGTGTTTTTGTGTTGTTGTGGTGCGCGTAGGCTAATCCTGATTTTGTCAGTCCTCTCATCTCTTATATGCGGTGGCGTAACGAGCCAACACCGGACGCCTATGCAGTATTATCAAGGCTGGACCCCCCCTACTACAGCACGTGATGACGGCGCAATGTCCATGAGCAGGGGTGTAGCAAGCTTTTCAAAAGTGAGGGGGATGGATGTGATTTGTTTATTAACAATAAAAACAATGGATACAATGACAGAGGGGTACAAAATGTATAACATACAAGATATAAAAAGCTTCCCATTTAAATGAGTGATACTAGAATAGTATAAAAACACACTCGGAACACACGAAAAATAAGTTTGCGTTTAAAGTCTGTGTAGAGAGAACGGTGTCGTACTGTTCGTTAACATTGGCAAACGGAGCATAATCTAATTACGTATGTGCTAATTTGCATAAATAGCACAACAGATCTAAACATTGGGTATAGCCAGGTGAAAATGTCTTGTTGACATGTAACAGAAAAAGACTTAATATTAATGTCTGAATGGAGCCCATTTAGGCTACCCATGAGCGTTAATACATAGAGGCAGGAAGAAGTACTTTAAACCAGCCTTTATTAGCCTATTATTGCAGAGATGGGGTTTGGGGCTGGGTCCGTGGGACTGTTTCTGGGGGTTCCCTTTTTATTTTACCTACCTTTTGTCTTCTGCATTCTCCTTACCCTTGTTCTTCCCTCAGACTCATCCCCCAGAAACAGTTCCACTGACTCAGCCCCAAACCCCATCTCTGTAATAATAATAGGCTACTGGTTTAATACACTCAATAATCAATACTGGTTTAAAGCACTTCTTCCTGCCTCTATGTATTAATGCTCATGGGTAGCCTAAATGGGTTCCATTCAGACCTTTACATTAAGTCTTTTTACTTTTACATTTTCACCTGGCTATACCCAATGTTTAGATCTGTTGTGCTATTTATGCAAATTACCACATACGTAATTATATTATGATCCGTTTATCCATTTATTATGAATGCTATAACGTAGCTAATATTACGGAACGTTATACTTCTTACATGGTAAACTACTCGTACATATTAGCTTTCATTTAACGTTGCTAGTGAAGTTAAAAAGGTGCAGTTACCTCCCATCCATACTAAATACAGGCTCAGTGACCACCAACTGGGTCAGACAGACAGGTCAGAGAGAGACAGGCTCAGTGAGCACCAACTGGGTCAGACAAAAAATGCACTTCCTCCTCCACTGGGAAAAACTATCTTCACTGAGAGATTTACACCTTGGAAAAATAGCCCAAAAAATAAAACTTCCCAAAGTTAACACCAGAAAAGAGGAGACAGCAGCTCTACTGACAGCTAAACATGGATCTGCCTGCCACAGCCTGAGGGACTCACTACCACTTAGGATCCCAAAATTACAGATTTGTTTAGTATTTTATAGTAATTATAGTAGAATAGTATATATGTGACACCTACATATTTAATATATGACATATAGGCTATACATTTCTGTATACTGCTGAGAGAGAGAGAGAGAGAGAGAGAGAGAGAGAGAGAGAGGGTCTGATTACCTCCGTTGTTTGAAAACTCCTGTTTTCTGAACGACAGTTTAAACATCGACGTACTCTATGAAGACATTTCATCATCTGGTGTCTTAGTGTGTAATCCCCTGTGTCTTCTTGCGGATAACAACTGTTTTCGTCTTCTCTGAGGTGATTTTCGACCGTTTTCGACGCACTTCTTTTGACATTCTGAACTACCGCGGAAATGTCAGAGCGCATCACGTGACCATTCTAAGTGAATCACGTTGTCAGAAATTGGCATCAGCCAATGAGATTGCGCATTTAGAGTTAAATCCCCCCTTTTACTTTCACGATTGGTTGCTGATAAAAAGGAAATGACCCTATTTGGTTGTAGAAGAGAGAGAGAGAGAGAGCTTTCCAACGGTATATGTGATGACAGGATGCAGACAGCGATCGCGGAGCAGCGGGATGATTTAGAATGCCAACTTTTGTTGAATTTAGGAGAAATCTAACGACGCTAATAGACAAACTGTAGTAAAATAAAGACCTAAATGTGTATTTCGGACTTTTTTTCACAAAAACCGCAGAAAAAGTGTGGGTGTTGAACCCTCTCACCGGGAAAAGTGTGGGTGTTAAAACACCCACATCCCCCACGGGTGCGACGCCCCTAGGCTACCATGAATAGGACAGGATGGGATCATAGAGACACAGCAACTCCTGTTTTTCACCTTTTATGAGGCAAAAAAAAAAAGTTAACTTCATGCCCTGAAGAAATATGTGCAGAATCAAGACGGTCAAGACGGCCCAGTGTTTGGTGGACCGGGTACACCTTGTTCACTTACATAGCCTACAAATCATCCACAGGATCAATTACGCATCACAAGTTTGCCCACCCAACACAACGTTTGTTCCTGGGGAGATGTAACCGTGCGTCCCACCTCCTGGGCACCATGGATGTCCGAGCCTCAGCAACTACAGACTCACAGGCACTATTGCATTTTCCGTGCAGATCTTTTTGTTGCACAGTGAGTATCCTAGTTATTTCGTCTATGTGAAATACAGAGGATGACTTTCTAATTGGATTTTTCATTCATTTCCCGTCCTCATGTTTAACAGAGGTTAAGCAGCCTGTAAATTAAACAGTTAGTAGTGTGAAAGATGTGAAACATTATCCACATAAATGATCACACTTTTATGGAGTATTGGAGGATAAAATTATGTTTTTTCATAGACAACGTCACAGACGTATACCAGTAAGTGAAGTGGAAACTTTATTTTGTAATGTTTGGTGATTTTCGGCACTTTTCAGTTAGAATTCTCACGACTGCTCAACAGTTTGCGTGACGGGCCGCACATTCTCACGTCAAGTTATTTTTTTATCTTTTGTGCGGCCTCATCTATAAAACGGTGCGTAGATTCTATTCTGAAAGATTTTGTGCGCCATCGAGTCAGAATTTTCGTAAGCAAAAACAATATTCTGATTTATAACATCTTGCGGCGCACACCAGTATGCACTCTTCTCGTTATAAATACGGACATGCGTTACTTTATGAGGTCATGCACGAGCCTCACGCTCCTCCCAAGGTTGTCCCATATTTGTCCGAATAAAGTCAATGTTAATCAATCAATGAATATAGCAGCCTTGTAAAGAAGCCCTTAATGACAAATCATGAAATGGAAAAATGGGGAAATAAAACACGATTCAGTGATTGTGAGATCGATGTGCTCCTAACAGAGGTAACATCAGCCTTAACCCTTGTGTGTTGTTCATATTTTTATTACACAGCCTTAATACTTAACAGATTTAGCTCAATTACCAATGATATATACATCATTTATGGTTCATATTTACCATTTACCTTTGTGAGATCACATTTAGGGACCAGGGTCCCAATGTTAAATTAACATTGGTCTACCAAAGGGATCTAGGACCACCGGAATTTTAAAGAATTACCGGGGATTTCCACTGGATGCGTAACAGCTGCGGACCGGCTCCGCTGCGTGTCTGCTGCGTGCAACGCCGTCCTTCAATATCCACCAGGTCCGGATTTGTTGCGGAATGGCTGCGGCCGTGACTGACAGCTGTAGTCACGAGGACCCATATGTTCTCGCGAATTCAGGTAGAATAGAACCACAAAACCAACACCAGTTAGTTTCCATCCAGAAGAGTAGAGGGGAAACGACTCTGTGCTGTGTTTTCAAGGTGTAGTGCAGGGAAATATGATCCGCTGTGAGCGCGTTGTATTTTATTTTGAAAATACACACACTGACTTTAATGAAAACCTAATGACTCCGTCGACGTTCCGCAGACATTCCGCATCCAGTGGAAATTGCCGGTTAGAACCACTGATTTCAGGGCTCCAGACTGTGACCAAATGGTCGCAGATGGAGTGTGCGACTGAATTTAACATCCAGTCGCACATGGGCGACCAGTAAATCCCCCCTTTTTTACACGTTAAACATTGAAATTTCGGTACCTTAGAGCGCGTAAGCGCAAGCTTATCTCTCTGAAAATTGACAGAGAGCAGAGCTCTGACACAATCACAAACACGCAGAGCTGCAGACGATGCAAACTATGTCGGCTCTGCAGTTTTGTTGAAGTCACAGTGAGTCACGGAAATGCCGATAAAGTTGTTTCATGGTTACAGTTTTTCATAACTTCACGCAGACAGCGTTTGCTGCGATATGATATTATTGGCGAGCCGAAAGCAGTCGCGGTGCTGTTGACATTACACTTCCTCGGAGACAGCAGGCACAACAGTGGTTTCTATGCCCTGTTGACTGACTGACAGGCTGAGGTTGTAAGGCAAGGCAACTTTATTTCTACAGCACCTTTCAGCAAAAAGGCAATTCAAAGTGCTTTACATGAAACATTAAAGAGCAATTAAAAACGGTCATGATGAAAATAAAACATAAACAACTACAACAAAAACAAATAATATACAGTACAGGCCAAAAGTTTGGACACACCTTCTCATTCAATGTGTTTCTTTATTTTCATGACTATTTACATTGTAGATTCTCACTGAAGGCATCAAAACTATGAATGAACACATATGGAATTATGTACTTAACAAACAAGTGTGAAATAACTGAAAACATGTCTTATATTTTAGATTCTTCACAGTAGCCACCCTTTGCTTTTTTTGATAACTCTGCAAACCCTTGGTGTTCTCTCAATCAGCTTCATGAGGTAGTCACCTGAAGTGGTTTTCACTTCACAGGTGGGCTTTGTCAGGGTTAATTAGTGGAATTGTTTCCCTTATTAATAAAAAAAAAGCAAAGGGTGGCTGCTTTGAAGAATCTAAAATATTCAACAAGATGGCGCCGCAGAATGGTGACACGGTGTTGGTGCGCTCTGTTTTGTTTTGTGTTTTAACTTTGTTTCTTGCGATGGTACCCGTATCTCATTCACCAGTGAAGAGCTCGTGAACTTCAGGTGAACAACACCATCGGACTTATTTGCCACTTTTCTTCTCCCTTCACTGGAAATTTTGTCGACTAATTGATTAGTTGATTTAATTGACAGAGCTGTGCGCTTTGAGAGGTGGTTAAGACTAGAAAAGCACAATATAAATTAACCATCTGTAAAACTGAGTTTCTCCACAATTAATCCTGCAAAAGCACCACTTTAAATCTTGTGTTTACCATAAATGTGCTCAGAAGTTTCTTGGAAATAAGTAATTAAGCATGAATAAGCATAAAAATTGACTCATCGACTAAAGAAATCTTAGTCGACTAAGACCAAAACGACGAAGAGGTGGCAGCCCTAGACACAACTTGTTTTGCTAATTGGCAATTTGCTATTAGTCATGAAAACTTTGTTTGAAGTACCAATGCACAAATACTTACCAAAACATGCTTCCGCAGGTTAGATGTGGAGTTATTGAATGTTGCCAGTTCAGTCACCTTTGGCAGGCACATCTGACATTGCATGATGATACTATTGACCCTCATGAATTTAAATGAAAAACAGTCTTCCAAATGTGGCCAAGGATTTTCGTTGTTTTGGGCAGCAGAATTCAATGTCCCTTTTTTTTAAGCAATAATTTCATAAAAGGAAAGCCTTTTGGGATTACCAAAACCCTTTTCATGGTAGGCATTTAATCATTCTCAAAAACATTTACATTTTTTTTCTCAGTGGTATACATCAAGAAACAACGGTAAAAAGTTGTCTTATTTAACTATGCTGACTAACTCTTAAAATGGCTTTGTCCCTGTCGTGGCTTTTCCAACCTTTTGTTGATGTCTGCTTTGGATCTGGTCAGCATTTAGCCTATATTCTGTTAACACTCCCTCTGTCTGTCAAGTTTTATTAAGTGTTGCATGGATATTTGTGCATGTGCATTTGTAACCCTTTTTTTCTGAAGGTTTTCTCTACCACACAACAACATCTCAACATTGTCATAAGGGGGCGCTGTAATAAACCCTCAAAACACTCTTACACGGTGCTGGAGATCACTCTGTAGAAAGAGCGCTGCCCCAAGTTCCTTTTGGTGTTTTTAATCAAGTGTTAATAAACTTGTCAGCCAGGTCATGAATGAATGAACTAGCCAAACGGTAGTATTCGGACCGGATTAGAACGCAAATTTCAGTTTCTCATTTCATTTCCGACTGAAATATTTTCCCTCTGTCGCTCCGGACAGCGGCAGACTCTTTTTTTCTTTCTCCCTTTTCTGCCGAGTGGCGCACGTGCCCGCTCGCGGTGTGAAGCGCGTGTCCACGCTATTCTCGGACATGCACTCTACAATCACTGCTGATAGACGGCTTTTTGTACACGCTCCGAAACGGACGTAAAAATATCACACTTTCTCTGTAGTCTACCGTTAGCTGGCTACCATAAATGTAGGCTACTTTTAAATGCCCTATTTTCCGTGTGGGCTCACCAAAACGGACGTGAAAGCATATTAACCATTCACTGCATGGAATCGCTAGTAAACATATTACACTTGCTCTGCTAGTCTATCGTTCAGGACAAGACCCTGTAGCCTGGTAGTGGGGGAGGCAGGACAGCCTCCCCAAATTGTCTGCCCTTTCAAACTCATACCTGGATGTGTACAGATCTCTTGGACACCATCTGAGAGAGTTTTCTCCTGTGCAGGACATGACATAAGTCAGGAGAGGTGTAGTATCTCGCCAGAGAAGGCAAATATGGTCATTTTTCTGCAAAAGAACGTTTGAAGCTGGTTGGCATACCAACACAACATTTATTTTGTTGTTACTTGTCAATAGTGTAACTGTTATTTGTTAAATTATTGTAGTTATTTGTTAGGTGAATTAGGTTTACTTATTATATATTTACGTACTTTAAAACGTTAATATATTATTCAATTATAATAATTTTCAATAAAAAAAAAACTCCATAAAAAAGCCTTTCTTTTAAGTCATTTTTCAGTTTTTCAAGAATCGGTTTAGGAATCACAGGTTCTAGTAATAGAATGGCATATAAATTACGTTTCCCTAAATGTGAAGTGAAATAGATGCTTTATATTTTAATCATCTACAAACCATTTCAATACTTTGGTTTTAATTTAACATTTAATACTGGGTCACACTGCGCCCAGCTTACGAGCACCTGTCAGGTCAGGAATGCCAGCTTGCAGAAAGCTACTGGTTGCATTGCCACTAGAGGCACCTTGCGAGTGTCACAGAAATGATGTCCTGTCATTATTGCTAGTGTAATTTGCAAACTTGATCTTGGCTGAACAGCACATAATGTCATGGAAAGGATTTTTACATTGAGTCATTTCTGCAAAAGGAGAAAGTAGTGGTGGCTGCTGGTATGTCACATTTTTGGAAATGTTTCTGAGGAAACCGCTTTTGTTGTGTGTTCCTGTTGGTGTAGTTTGTGTGTAATGAAATATGATAGAAATGTGACAATGGAGCATTTGGTGGTATGATAGTCGTATTTCCTTCTGCTGAAGAGGTTGTGTTCTTTACACACTTTGTGAAAATTAAGTTATTATTACAATAATCAAATTTCAAAGTTTGGAACACCAGGCCACATGATATGAATATAAACCGGCTATTTGAAATTTTTGGTCTTGGATGATGTCGTGGTGACCTGCTTATTTCTGCTCTTAGAAATAAACGTCTAGTATTTTGCATCTCAAAATAACACACACACAAATTTGGATATTTTACGCTGTAAGAGACAGATGAGAGCAGCAGACAGGGCTGTGGTGTTTGTGTGTGTGTGTGTGTGTGTAGGTATTCTTTAAATATGGGTGGTCTTGTTGTCTTTTGGATGAAGAGGGTGTTTCTTTGGACTTCCTTAAAGTCTCCTCACTTCTTATTTGTCTGGTCGTACATAAGCAGCAACGTTGACCAGTCATTATTGGATTACAGCTGTGGGAGAGGTTCTCCTGACAATGTGGCTCCAAAAGAGAGAGAGGATGTAGAACTCCCGTTACAAGGACAGACTGCCAAGCACAGCTGAACTCATTTATGCCAAATAAATGGATGGTAATGTTGACAGATCCTTTTTACATTTCATACTCCATGTCCATGATGCATTACTAATTTTTTCTTCCTTCTGTATTATCTGCGGCAGTTAACTTACATGTTTGACACCTGCCTGTGTTACTTCTCTTAAAAACTTTTTTTTTTTTTTTTTTTTTACAATTTGTCTAAAAATGTCAAATTAAAATTTTCTTTTCTTTTTTGTAGTAAGCATCACAGTCCTGTATCTCCAACATTACTTAAAAAGTAAAAAGGGCTGGTTGAGAAAAGGACTTCTTTGACTGACCTATGCCGGCCCCGTGCACAGGCTCAGGGAACGTTGTTGTTCTAAACCGTCTATTGAAACAGAGAAATTTTGATAACAACACTCTACGGAGTGGGACTTCATTCTCTGCTTAGGACACCATTACTCCCACTATATCTTCACATAGCAAATATTTGTTTGCTGCATTTAATGGTCTGAATGTCGAGTACGGCCCCTTTAAACTCCATGTTGATTTAAAACTTTTGCACTATAGCTTAGAGCACAGCTCAGCTTGCCCATTGCAGCTCAGTTACACTGATGGCTTGAAACAAGCAAAATCAGTAAGGAATGTTTGCATGCTTGACACTAAATACAGCTGTAAGAATGTAATAGTTTTTGTATAAACTTTAGAAACTTTAAAACCAGATCAAAGTCTATAAGTTTCAGTTTGATGCTTAAGAACAGCTTGTTTGTCAGTTTTTGAATGTTTGTTAATAGATGCTTAATGGTAGCCCTACCTTAACTGTGTATGCTTAATAATTGGTCATGTTTAATGGCATTTTGTGTGTTGTGTAGCTTCACCAAATGAAGTTAAAACAGTTTTCTCTGACAAGGAAATTTTTTAATTAATAATTAAAAGAAATAATTGATCAGGTATTGGTTTTGTAGACATCTCTCTTCTAGAGTGTCAGATTAATATTTGTATACCCCTACACTACTCGGAAGAAAATACATACTTTAAGAGTATTAGGACACAGGTATTTTGTCTGTGGTTAAATAAAGATGTATAGACTGATTTCCGATTGAAAATGTTGCACTTGACTGGCTTTTTATCTGTATTTATGTTTTATATTATGTTCACTCTTTGTAAATAATTATTGAAATAAAACAACATGTAAATGGACTGCATTCATTACAATTGTTTCCTTTCAGAAAATGGGATAAAAGTAATGTCGTGAAAATTAAAGTCAGTATAGAATATTACTGTTAAAAATGTTGTAAAAATAATCATGGAATTGTAGGTCAAAAATGTTAGTCAGTATATTATGTAATAAAACTGTAATTAAAGGTCATGGTTATAGTACACAATGTCATGAAAAGGTTATATCACATAAATCTCATGAAAGTCATAGTATAGTATTTGATAAAAATGTGATAAAATCATAAAGTATGTTGAAACCTCACAGTATTTCGGAAAAAAGACACAAAAGCAACATAGTATAGTATGTTAAAAAAGTCATACGATAGTATGTAGAAGAAAGTCAAAAAAACGTCATTGTATAGCATGTAAATTAAGTCATATTATATTATGTCAAAGAAAGTCACAAAAATGTCTTAGAAAGGTATGTCGAAAAAAATCATAGTATAGTATGTCTAAGAAAGTCATAAAAAGTCAGGTTAGTATGTCGAAAAATAGTCATAAAAAGTCAGATTCAAGATTCAAAATCCTTTATTAATGCGCTACGGGGAAATTCACATTGTTGCAGCACCAAGGAACAAGGGAAAAAGTACAAAGAGAAATTATAGATAAACAAACAATAAATAGGTATAGAAAATAAATATTAACAATTGCATTTACAGTGTTGCACAGCCACATTCTTTCACAGTTTACAATGTGTGATTTGTTCATGTGGTCTACTGGGAGCAGTGCTGATTGATAAGTCTGACAGCAGCAGGAAGGAAAGACCTGCACTATCTCTCCTTGATGCAGCACCGATGCAGCAGCCCATCACTGAAGGAGCTGCTCAGTGCCTTCAGAGGGTCCTGTATTGGATGGGATAAGTTGTCCACCATGGAGGATATTTTAGCAACTGTCCTCCTGTCTCACACCATCTCCAAGATAGAAAAAGTCATATTATGTCGAAATAAGTCATAAAAAGTAATAGTATGGTATGTTGAATAAAGTCATGAAGAGACATAATATAGTTTGTCGAAAAAAGTGATAAAAAAGTCATAGTATAGTATGTTGAAAAAAGGCATAGTATAGTATGTCAAAAAATGTGATAAAAAGTCATGTTACAGTTTGTCGAAAAAAGTTATAAAAAAAGTCATAGTATAGTATGTCGAAAAAAGGCATAGTATAGTATGTCGAAAAATATGATTAAAAAAGTCATGTATGTTGAAAAAAAGTGATAAAAAGTCACGTTATAATATGTAGCAAAAAATGATAAAAAGGCATAGTATAGTATGTTGAAAAAAAGTGATGAAAAAGTAATTTTAGAGTGTGTCAAAAAAAGTAATAAAAATGTCATAGTATAGTATGTCGAAAAAAGTGATTTAAAAGTCATAGAATAGTATGTCGAAAAAAAGTCATAGTATAGTATGTCGAAAAATGTGATGAAATGTTATAGTTTATAGTTTGTCGATAAAAGTGATAAAGTCATAGTATAAGTATGTAAAAAGGCATATTATAGTATGTCAAAAAATATGATTACAAAAGTAATGTTATAGTATGTTAAAAAAGTCATAGTATAGTGTGTCGAAAAAAGTGATTAAAAAGTCATTGTATAGTATGTCGGAAAAAGTGATAAAAAAGTCATAGTATAATATCTCAAAAAAAGTAATAAAAACGTCATAGTATGTTGAAAAACGTTTCAAAAAAGTCATAGTATAGTACAGTGTGTTGAAAAAAGTGATAAAAAAGTCATAGTATAGTATGTCGAAAAAAGTGATTAAAAAGTCATAGTATAATATGTCGAAAAAAGTGATTCAAAAGTCATAGTATAGTATGTCGAAAAAAGTGATTAAAAAGTCATAGTATGTGGTTGTGGATATTTCTGTTGCCTGTTTGTATATTTCTGTTGCTGTTTTCTGTTTTGTATATTTATTCTGTATTTTTCTGTTCCCTGTCTTGTAGAGTTATCCTGTTTTGTGTATTCTGTGGACTGTGTTTTTTATTGTGTATATTTCTGTTCCCTGTTTTATTTTGATAGTCCTGGTTTTCTGTCTTGTCTTGTCTTGTCTAGTCTTTCTTCCTGTGTTTTTCAGCCATTGTTGATTACCCTGTCTCTCCTAATGTGTTTCACCTGCTGTGTCACCTGCCCCTCGTTACCTCATTACCCAGTGTATTTAGCCCTTGTGTTTCCCTTGTCTCTTGTCTGATCCTTCTGTGTCCGTTTTGTATTTGCTTGTGTCCTTGCCCTGTTTGTTTGTGTGTGTTTCCCCGTGTCAGCTTGGTAGTTCCTGGTTTTTTGGTAATTCTCTGTTTTTTGGATGCCCTTTTAACTCTTTTGGAATTGTCTTTTGCCTGTCGCCTACCTCAGGACTCCCTTGGTTTATTTTTGTGTTTTTGTTCAATAAACCTTCGTGTCCAACCTTCTGCCTGCCTGCCTGCCTCTCCCTGTGTTCGGGTCCTATTATTCCCTGCCAAACAACAGTATAGTATAGAAAAAAGTCATAGTATAGTATGGCAATAAAAGTGATAAAAAGGCCATAGTATAGTATGTTGAAAAAAGTGATGAATCGCCATAGTATAGCATATCGAAAAAAGCCATAGTGTCGAAATAAGGGATTAAAAGGCCATATTATAGTATGTCAAAAAAAGGGATAAAAAGGCCATAGAATAGTATGTCAAAACAAGGGATAAAAAGGCCATAGTGTTGTATGTTGAAAAAAGTCATAGTATAGTATGTCGAAAAAAGGGATAAAAAGGCCATAGTATAGAATGTCGAATCAAGCCATAGTATAGTATGTCGAAAAAAGTGATACAAAGGCCATGTAAAAAAAAGGGATAAAAATGCCATAGTATAGTATGTCGAAAAAAAGGGATGAAAAGGTCCTAGTAAACTGTGTCGAAACATGTCATAGTATAGTATGTCGAAAAAAGTGATAAAAAGGCCATAGTATAGTATGTCGAAAAAAGTGATAAAAAGGCCATAGTATAGTATGTCGAAACAACTGATAAAAAGGCCATAGTATAGTATGTCGAAACAAGTGATAAAAAGGCCATAGTATAGTATGTCAAAAAAAGCCATAGTATAGTATGTCGAAACAAGGGATGAAAAGGTCCTAGTATAGTATGTTGAAACAAGTGAGAAAAAGGCCATAGTAAAGTATGTTGATTAAAGCCATAGTATAGTATGTCGAAAAAAGTGATAAAAAGGCCATAGTATAGTATGTCGAAAAAAGGGATAAAAAGGCCATAGTATAGTATGTCGAACAAAGCCATAGTATAGTATGTCGAAAAAAGGATAAAAAGCTCCTAGTATAGTATGTCAATAAAAGTGAGAAAAAGGCCATAGTATAGTATGTCGAAAAAAGGGATAAAAAGGCCATAGTATAGTATGTCGAAAAAAGGGATGAAAAGGACATAGTATAGTATGTTGAAACAAGTGATAAGAAGGCCATAGTATAGAATGTCGAAAAAAGTAATAAAAAGGTCATAGTATAGTATGTCAAAAAAAATGGGAAAAAGGCCATAGTATAGTATGTCGAAAAAAGGAATGAAAAGGCCATAGTATAGTATGTTGAAAAAAGCCATAGTATAGTATGTAGAAAAAAGGGATAAAAAGGCCATACTATAGTATGTCGAAACAATTGATAAAAAGGCCATTGTATAGTATGTCGAAACAAGTGATAAAAAGGCCATAGTATAGTATTTCGAAAAAAGCCATAGTATAGTATTCCGAAAAAAGGGATGAAAAGGCCATAGTATAGTATGTCGAAAAAAGGGATGAAAAGGCTATAGTATACTATGTCGAAACAAGTGATATAAAGGCTATAGTATAGTATGTCGAAAAATGCCATAGTATAGTATGTCAAAACAAGGGATAAAAAGGCCATAGTATAGTATGTCGAAGAAAGTGATAAAAAGGCCATAGTATAGTATGTCGAAAAAATGGATAAAAAGGCCATAATATAGTATGTCGAAACAAGTGAGAAAAAGGCCATAGTATAGTATGTTAAAACTTGTCATAGTATAGTATGTCAAAACAAGGGATGAAAAGGCCATAGTATAGTATGTCGAAACAAGTGATAAAAAGGCCATAGTATAGTATGTCGAAAAAAGCCATAGTATAGTATGTCGAAAAAAGGGAAAAAAGGCCATAGTATAGGATGTCGAAAAAGGGGATAAAATGGCCATAATTGTAAATCGAAAAAAGTGATTAAAAGGCCATGTCAAAAAGGGATAAAGAGGCCATAGTATAGTATGTCAAAAAAAAGCCAGAGTATAGTATGTCAAAATAAGGGATAAAAAGGCCATAGTATAGTATGTCGAAAAAAAGGGATAAAAAGGCCATAGTATAGTATGTCGAACAAAGACATAGTATAGTATGTCGAAAAAAGGGATAAAAAGGTCTTAGTGTAGTATGTCGAAAAAAGTGAGAAAAAGGCCATAGTATAGTATGTCGAAAAAAAGGGATAAAATGACCATAGTATAGTATGTCGAAAAAAGTGATAAAAAGGCCATAGCATAGTATGTCGAAAAAAGGGATAAAAAGGCCATAGTATAGTATGTCGAACAAAGCCATAGTATAGTATGTCGAAAAAAGGGATAAAAAGCTCCTAGTATAGTATGTCGAAAAAGTGAGAAAAAGGCCATAGTATAGTATGTCGAAAAAAAGGGATAAAAAGGCCATAGTATAGTATGTCGAAAAAAGGGATGAAAAGGACATACTATAGTATGTTGAAACAAGGGATAAGAAGGCCATAGTATAGTATGTCAAAAAAAGCCATAGTATAGTATGTCAAAAAAAGTGATAAAAAGGCCATAGTATAGTATGTTGAAACAAGCCATAGTATAGTATGTCAAAAAAGGGATAAAAAGGCAATACTATAGTATGTCGAAACAATTGATAAAAAGGCCAGTGTATAGTATGTCGAAACAAGTGATAAAAAGGCCATAGTATAGTATGTCGAAACAAGTGATAAAACGGCCATAGTATAGTATGTCGAAAAAAGGGATGAAAAGGCCATAGTATAGTATGTCGAAATAAGGAATGAAAAGGCCATGGTATAGTATGTCGAAAAAAAAGGGATGAAAAGGTCCTAGTAAACTGTGTCGAAACATGTCATAGTATAGTATGTCGAAACAAGTGACAAAAAGGCCATAGTATAGTATGTCGAATTAAGCCATAGTATAGTATGTCGAAATAAGTGATAAAAAGGCCATAGTATAGTATGTCGAAAAAAGCCATAGTATAGTATGTCAAAATAAGGGATGAAAAAGGCCATAGAATAGTATGACGAAACAAGTGATAAAAAGACCATAGTATAGTATGTCAAAAAAAGGGATAAAAAAAGCCATAGTATAGTATTTCGAAACAAGTGATAAAAAGGCCATAGTATAGTATATCGAAAAAAGCCATAGTATAGTATATCGAAAAAAGGGATGAAAAGGTCCTAGTATAGTATGTTGAAACAAGTGAGAAAAAGGCCATAGTACAGTATGTCCAAAAAAGAGATGAAAAGGTCCTAGTATAGTATATCGAAAAAAGTTATAGAATAGTATGTCGAAATGAATGATAAGAAGGCCATAGGACATTATGTCGAAATAAGGTATAAAAAGGCCATAGTATAGTATGACGAAACAAGTGATAAAAAGGCCATAGTATAGTATGTCGAAAAAAGCCATAGTATAGTCTGTCGAAGAAAGGGATGAAAAGGCCGTAATATAGTATGACGAAACAAGTGATAAAAAGGCCATAGTAAAGTATGTCTAAAAAAGCCATAGTATAGTATGTCCAAAAAAGGGATAAAAAGGCCATAGTATAGTATGTCCAAAAAAGAGATGAAAAGGTCCTAGTATAGTATATCGAAAAAAGTCATAGAATAGTATGTCGAAATGAATGATAAGAAGGCCATAGTACAGTATGTCGAAGAAAGGGATAAAAAGGCCTTAGTATAGTATAACGAAACAAGTGATAAAAAGGCCATAGTATAGTATGTCGAAAAAAGCCATAGTATAGTCTGTCGAAGAAAGGGCTAAAAAGGCCGTAATATAGTATGACGAAACAAGTGATAAAAAGGCCATAGTAAAGTATGTCTAAAAAAGCCATAGTATAGTATGTCCAAAAAAGGGATAAAAAGGCCATAGTATAGTATGTCCAAAAAAGAGATGAAAAGGTGCCAGTATATTATGTCGAAAAAAGTCATAGAATAGTATGTCGAAATGAATGATAAGAAGGCCATAGTATAGTATGTCGAAATAAGGGATAAAAAGGCCATTGTATAGTATGTCGAAACAAGTGATAAAAAGGCCATGGTATAGTATGTCGAAAAAAGCCATAGTATAGTATGTCGAAGAAAGGGATAAAAAGGCCATAGTATAGTATGACGTAACAAGTGATAAAAAGGCCATAGTATAGTATTCGAGAAAAGCCATAGTATAGTCTGTCGAAAAAAGCCATAGTATAGTATAAAAAAGGCCATAGTATAGTATGTCGAAAAAAGGGATGAAAAGGTAAAAAGGCCATAGTATAGTATGTCGAAACAAGTGATAAAAAGGCCATAGTATAGTATGTCGAAAAAAGCCATAGTATAGTATGTCCAAAAAAGGGATAAAAAGGCCATAGTATAGTATGTCGAAATAAGGGATAAAAAGGCCATAGTAAAGTATGTTGAAAAAAGTGATAAAAAGGCCATAGTATAGTATGTCGAAATGAGGGATAAGAAGGCCATAGTATAGTATGTCGAAACATTTGATAAAAAGGCCATAGTATAGTATGTCGAAACAATTGATAAAAAGGCCATAGTATAGTATGTTGAAACAAGTGATAAAAAAGCCATAATATATTATGTCGAAAAAAGGGATAAAAGGCCATAGTATAGCACGTCGAAACAAGTGAGAAAAAGGCCATAGTATAGTATGTTGAAAAAAAACAATAGTATAGTATTTCAAAAAAGGGATAAAAAGGCCATAGTATGGTATGTCGAAACAAGTTATAAAAAGGCCATAGTATAGTATGTCGAAACAAGTGATAAAAAGGCCATAGTATAGTATGTCGAAAAAAGCCATAGTATAATATGTCAAAAAAAGGGATAGAAAGGCCATAGTATAGTATGTTGAACAAAGCCATAGTATAGTATGTCGAAAAAAGTGAGAAAAAGGCCATAGTATAGTATGTAAAAAAAAGCCATAGTATAGAATATCGAAACTAGTAATAAAAATGCCATAGTATAGTATTTCGAAATAAGGGATAAAAAGGCCATAGTATAGTATAACGAAACAACTGATAAAAAGGCCATAGTATAGTATGTCGAAAAAAACCATAGTATAGTATGTCGAAAAAAAGGATAAAAAGGCCATAGTATATAGAATGTTAAAACAAGTGATAATAAAGGCCATAGTATAGTATGTCGAAACAAGTGATAATAAAGGCCATAGTATAGTATATCGAAAAAAGCCATAGTATAGTATGTCGAAACAAGTGATAATGAAGGCCATAGTATAGTATATCGAAAAAAGCCATAGTATAGTATGTCGAAACAAGTCATAAAAAGGCCATAGTATAGTATGTTGAAACAAGTGAGAAAAAGGCCATAGTATAGTATGTCGAAAAAACAAGTGAGAAAAAGGCTATAGTTTAGTATGTCGAAAAAAGGGATAAAAAGGCCATAGTATAGTATGTTGAAACAAGTGATAAAAAGGCCATAGTATAGTATGTCGAAACAAGTGATAAAAAGGCCATAATATAGTATGTTGAAATAAGGGATAAAAAGGCCATAGTAAAGTATGTCAAAAAGTGATAAAAAGGCCATAGTATAGTATGTCGAAAAAGGGATAAAAAGGCCATAGTATAGTATGTCGAAAAAAGGGATAAAAAGGCCATAGTATAGTATGTCGAAACAAGTGATAAAAAGGCCATAGTATAGTATGTCGAAAAAAGGGATAAAAAGGCCATAGTATAGTATGTCGAAACAAGGATAAAAAGGCCATAATATAGTATGTTGAAATAAGGGATAAAAAGGCCATAGTAAAGTATGTAAAAAAAGTGATAAAAGGCCATAGTATAGTATGTCGAAATGAGGGATAAGAAGGCCATAGTATAGTATGTCGAAACATTTGATAAAAAGGCCATAGTATAGTATGTCGAAACAATTGATAAAAAGGCAATAGTATAGAATGTCGAAACAAGTGATAAAAAAGCCATAATATATTATGTCAAAATAAGGGATAAAAGGCCATAGTATAGCACGTCGAAACAAGTGAGAAAAAGGCCATAGTATAGTATGTTGAAACAAGTGATAAAAAGGCCATAGTATAATATGTCGAAACAAGTGAGAAAAAGGCTATAGTATAGTATGTCGAAAAAAGGGATAAAAAGGCCATAGTATAGTATGTTGAAACAAGTGATAAAAAGGCCATAGTATAGTATGTCGAAACAAGTGAGAAAAAGGCTATAGTATAGTATGTCAAAAAGGGATAAAAAGGCCATAGTATAGTATGTTGAAACAAGTGATAAAAAGGCCATAGTATAGTATGTTGAAAAAAGGGATAAAAAGGCCATAGTATAGTATGTCGAAACAAGTGATAAAAAGGCCATAATATAGTATGTTGAAATAAGGGATAAAAAGGCCTTAGTAAAGTATGTCAAAAAAAGTGATAAAAAGGCCATAGTATAGTATGTCGAAAAAAGGGATAAAAAGGCCATAGTATAGTATGTCGAAACAAGTGATAAAAAGGCCATAATATAGTATGTTGAAATAAGGGATAAAAAGGCCATAGTAAAGTATGTAAAAAAAAGTGATAAAAGGCCATAGTATAGTATGTCGAAATGAGGGATAAGAAAGCCATAGTATAGTATGTCGAAACATTTGATAAAAAGGCCATAGTATAGTATGTCGAAACAATTGATAAAAAGGCAATAGTATAGAATGTCGAAACAAGTGATAAAAAAGCCATAATATATTATGTCGAAATAAGGGATAAAAGGCCATAGTATAGCACGTCGAAACAAGTGAGAAAAAGGCCATAGTATAGTATTCGAGAAAAGCCATAGTATAGTCTGTCGAAGAAAGGGATAAAAAGGCCGAAGTATAGTATGACGAAACAAGTGATAAAAAGGCCATAGTATAGTATGTCGAAAAAAGCCATAGTATAGTATGTCCAAAAAAGGGATAAAAAAGGCCATAGTATAGTATGTCGAAATAAGGGATAAAAGGCCAT
>NC_041337.1:8922809-8987809 GCF_004354835.1 Perca flavescens
GTATAGTATGTTGAAAAGAACCATAATATAGTATGTCGAAAAAAGGCATAAAAAAGCCATAGTATAGTATGTTGAGAAGAGTGATGAAAAGCCATAGTATAGTATGTCGAAAAAATTTATGAAAAAGCCATAGTATAATATGTTGAAAATAGCCATAGTACAGTATGTCGAAAAAAGAGATTAAAAAGCCATAGTATAGTATGTTGAATAAAGCCATAGTATAGTGTGTCGAAAAAAGGGATTAAAGAAGCCATAGTATAGTATGTTGAAAAAAGCCATAGTATAGTATGTCAAAAAAGGGATTAAAAAGCCATAGTATAGTATGTCGAAAAAAGGGATGAAAAAGCCATAGTAAAGTATGTTGAAAAAATTTATGAAAAAGCCATATGTTGAAAAGAGCCATAGTATAGTATGTCGAAAAAAGGTATAAAAAAGCCATAGTAAAGTATGTTGAAAAAATTTATGAAAAAGCCATAGTATAGTATGTCAAAAAAAGGGATAAAAAAGACATAGTATAGTATGTCGAAAAGAGGGATTAAAAAGCCATTGTATAGTATGTCAAAAAAGGAATTAAAAAGCCATAATATACTATGTTGAAAAAAGCCATAGTATAGTATGTCGAAAAATGGGATAAAAAAGCCATAGTATAGTATGTTGAAAAAAGCCATAGTATAGTATGTCGAAAAGAGTGATAAAAAGCCATAGTATAGTATGTTGAAAAAAGCCATAGTATAGTATGTCGAAAAGATTTATGAAAAAGCCATAGTATAATATGTTGAAAATAGCCATAGTATAGTATGTCGAAAAAGGGATTAAAAAGCCATAGTACAGTATGTCGAAAAAAGAGATTAAAAAACCATAGTGTAGTATGTCGAAAAAAGGGATTAAAAAGCCATAGTATAGTACGTCGGAAAAAGGGATAAAAAAGACATAGTATAGTATGTCGAAAAGAGGGATTAAAAATCCATTGTATAGTATGTCAAGAAAAGGGATAAAAAAGCCATAGTATAGTATGTCGAATAAATTTATGAAAAAGCCATAGTATAATATGTTGAAAATAGCCATAGTACAGTATGTCGAAAAAGGGATTAAATAGCCATAGTGTAGTACGTCGGAAAAAGGGATAAAAAAGCCATAGTATAGTATGTCGAAAAAAGCCATAGTATAGTATGTTGAAAAAATTCATTTAAAAGCCATAGTATAGTATGTTGAAAAGAGCCATAGTATAGTATATCGAAAAAAGGGATTAAAAAGCCGTAGTATAGTATGTTGAAAAAAGGGATAAATAAGCCATAGTATAGTATGTTGAAAAAATTCATGAAAAAACCATAGTATAGTATGTTGAAAAGAGCCATAGTATAGTATGTCGAAAAAGGGATTAAATAGCCATCGTGTAGTACGTCGGAAAAAGGGATAAAAAAGCCATAGTATAGTATGTCAAAAAAGGGATTAAAAAGCCATAGTATAGTAAGTCGGAAAAAGGGATAAAAAAGCCATAGTGTAGTATGTTGAAAAAAGCCATAGTATAGTATGTTGAAAAAATGTATTTAAAAGCCATAGTATAGTATGTTGAAAAGAGCCATAGTATAGTATATCGAAAAAAGGGATTAAAAAGCCATAGTATAGTATGTTGAAAAAAGGGATAAATAAGCCATAGTAAAGTATGTTGAAAAAATTTATGAAAAAACCATAGTTTAATGTTAAAAAGAGCCATAGTATAGTATGTCGAAAAAAGGTATAAAAAAGCCATAGTAAAGTATGTTGAAAAAATATATGAAAAAGCCATAGTATAGTATGTCGATAAAAGGGATGAAAAAGACATTGTATAGTATGTCAAAAAAAGGAATTAAAAAGCCATAGTATACTATGTTGAAAAAAGCAATAGTATATTATGTTGAAAAAAGGGATAAAAAAGCCATAGTATAGTATGTTGAAAAAAGCCATAGTAAAGTATGTTGAAAAGAGTGATAAAAAGCCATAGTATAGTATGTCGAAAAGAGGGATTAAAGGGACATAGTATAGTATGTCGAAAAAAGGGATAAAAAAGCCATAGTAAAGTATGTTGAAAAAATTTATGAAAAAGCCATAGTATAGTATGTTGAAAAGAGCCATAGTATAATATGTCGAAAAAAGGGATTAAAAAGCCATAGTATAGTATGTCGAAAAGAGGGATTAAAGGGCCATAGTATAGTATGTCGAAAAAAGGTATAAAAAAGCCATAGTAAAGTATGTTGAAAAAATTTATGAAAAAGCCATAGTATAGTATGTTGAAAAGAGCCATAGTACAGTATGTCGAAAAAAGAGATTAAAAAGCCATAGTATAGTATGTTGAAAAAAGGGATAAAAAAGCCATAGTATAGTATGTTGAATAAAGCCATAGTATAGTGTGTCGAAAAAAGGGATTAAAAAAGCCATAGTATAGTATGTCGAAAAAGGGATTAAATAGCCATAGTATAGTATGTCGAAAAAGGTATAAAAAAGCCATAGTAAAGTATGTTGAAAAAATTTATGAAAAAGCCATAGTATAGTATGTGGAAAAAAGGGATAAAAAAGCCATAGTATAGTATGTTGAAAAAAGGGATAAAAGGCCATAGTATAGTATGTCGAAAAAAGGGATAAAAAGCCATAGTATAGTATGTCGAAAAAAGGGATAAAAAAGCCATAGTATAGTATGTTGAAAAAAGGGATAAAAAGGCCATAGTATAGTATGTGGAAAAAAGGAATAAAAAAGCCATAGTATAGTATGTTGAAAAAAGGGATAAAAAGCCATAGTATAGTATGTCGAAAAAAGGGATTAAAAAGCCATAGTATAGTATGTCGAAAAAAAAGGGATAAAAAGGCCATAGTATAGTATGTCGAAAAAAAGGGATAAAAAAGCCATATATAGTTGAAAAGATAAAAAGCCATAGTATAGTATGTCAAAAAAGGGATAAAAAAGCCATAGTATAGTATGTCGAAAAAAAGGGATAAAAAAGCCATAGTATAGTATTGAAAAAAAAAGGGATAAAAAAGACATAGTATAGTATGTCGAAAAAAGGGATAAAAAGGCCATAGTATAGTATGTCGAAAAAAGGGATAAAAAGGCCATAGTATATACTATGTTGAAAAAAAGCCATAGTATAGTATGTTAAAAAAAAAGGGAAAAAAGGCCATAGTATAGTATGTATGTTGATAAAAAAGCCATAGTATAGTATGTCGAAAAAAGTGATAAAAAAGCCATAGTATAGTATGTTGAAAAAAGGGAAAAAAAGCCATAGTATAGTATGTCGAAAAAAGGATATAAAAAGGCCATAGTATAATATGTTGAAAAAAAGGGATAAAAAGGCCATAGTATAGTATGTCGAAAAAAGGGATAAAAAGGCCATAGTATAGTATGTCGAAAAAAAGATAAAAAACCATAGTATAGTATGTCGAAAAAGGGATAAAAAGCCATATAGTAGTTGAAATGTTGAATAAAAAGCCATAGTATAGTATGTCGAAAAAAAGGGATAAAAAAGCCATAGTATAGTATGTCGAAAAAAGGGAAAAAGCCATAGTATAGTATGTCAAAAAAGGGATTAAAAAGCCATAGTATAGTATGTCGAAAAAAGGGATAAAAAGACATAGTATAGTATGTCGAAAAAAGGGATAAAAAGGCCATAGTATAGTATGTCAAAAAAAGGGATAAAAAAGCCATAGTATAGTATGTCGAAAAAAGGATAAAAAAGCCATAGTATAGTATGTTGAAAAAGGGATAAAAAGCCATAGTATAGTATGTCGAAAAAAGGGATAAAAAAGCCATAGTATAGTATGTCCAAAAAAGGATAAAAAGCCATAGTAAATGTCGAAAAAAAAACCATAGTATAGTATGTTAAAAAAAGGGATAAAAAAAGCCATAGTATAGTATGTTGAAAAAGCCATAGTATAGTATAGTATATCGAAAAAGGGATAAAAAAGCCATAGTATAGTATGTTGAAAAAAGGATAAAAAAGGCCATAGTATAGTATGTTGAAAAAAGGGATGAAAAAACCATAGTATAGTATGTTGAAAAAGGATGAAAAAGGCCATAGTATAGTATGTGAAAAAAAGGGATAAAAAGCCATAGTATAGTATGTCGAAAAAAAGGGATAAAAATGCCATAGTATAGCATGTCGAAAATGGGATAAAAAAAGCCATAGTATAGTATGTCGAAAAAGGGATAAAAAAGCAATAGTATAGCATGTCAAAAAAAGCCATAGTATAGTATGTTGAAAAAAAGGGATAAAAAAGCCATAGTATAGTATGTTGAAAAAAGCCATAGTATAGTATGTCGAAAAAGGGATAAAAAAGCCATAGTATAGTATGTTGAAAAAAAGGGATAAAAAAGCCATAGTATAGTATGTTGAAAAAAAAAGGAAAAAAAAACCATAGTATTAATGAAAAAAAAAAAGCCATAGTATAGTATGTCGAAAAAAAGGGATAAAAAAGCCATAGTATAGTATGTTGAAAAAAGGGATAAAAAAGGCCATAGTATAGTATGTCGAAAAAGGGATAAAAAGGCCATAGTATAGTATGTCAAAAAAAGGGATAAAAAGGCCATAGTATAGTATGTTGAAAAAAAAAGGCCATAGTATAGTATGTTGAAAAAAGGGATAAAAAGGCCATAGTATAGTATGTCGAAAAAAGGGATAAAAAAAGTATAGTATGTTGAAAAAAGTGATAAAAAGCCATAGTATAGTATGTCGAAAAAAGGGATAAAAAGGCCATAGTATAGTATGTCGAAAAAAGGGATAAAAAAGCCATAGTATAGTATGTTGAAAAAAGGGATAAAAAGGCCATAGTATAGTATGTCGAAAAAAATTGTTGAAAAAAGCCATAGTATAGTATGTCGAAAAAAGGAATAAAAAGGCCATAGTATAGTATGTCAAAAAAAGGGAAAAAAAGGCCATAGTATAGTATGTCGAAAAAAGGGATAAAAAGGCCATAGTATAGTATGTTGAAAAAATATAGTATAAAAAGGATAAAAAAATAGTATAGTATGTTGATAAAAAGGCCATAGTATAGTATGTCGAAAAAAAGGAATAAAAAGGCCATAGTATAGTATGTTGAAAAAAGGGATAAAAAAGGCCATAGTATAGTATGTTGAAAAAAGCCATAGTATAGTATGTCGAAAAAAGGGATAAAAAGGCCATAGTATAGTATGTCGAAAAAAAAGGGATAAAAAAGGCCATAGTATAGTATGTTGAAAAAGGGATAAAAAGGCCATAGTATAGTATGTCGAAAAAAGGGATAAAAAAGGCCATAGTATAGTATGTCGAAAAAGGGATAAAAAGGCCATAGTATAGTATGTTGAAAAAGGGATAAAAAGGCCATAGTATAGTATGTCGAAAAAGGATAAAAGGCCATAGTATAGTATGTCGAAAAAAGGGATAAAAAGGCCATAGTATAGTATGTTGAAAAAAGGGATAAAAAGCCATAGTATAGTATGTCGAAAAAAGGGATAAAAAGGCCATAGTATAGTATGTTGAAAAAAGGGATAAAAAGGCATAGTATAGTATGTCGAAAAAAGTGATAAAAAGGCCATAGTATAGTATGTTGAAAAAGGGATAAAAAGGCCATAGTATAGTATGTCGAAAAAGGGATAAAAAGGCCATAGTATAGTATGTCAAAAAAAAAGGATAAAAAGGCCATAGTATAGTATGTTGAAAAAAGGGATAAAAAGGCCATAGTATAGTATGTTGAAAAAAAGGGATAAAAAGGCCATAGTATAGTATGTCGAAAAAAGTGAAAAAAAGGCCATAGTATAGTATGTTGAAAAAAGTGATAAAAAGGCCATAGTATAGTATGTTAAAAAAAGGGATAAAAAGGCCATAGTATAGTATGTCGAAAAAAGGGGTAAAAAGGCCATAGTATAGTATGTCGAAAAAAAGGGATAAAAAAAGCCATAGTATAGTATAGTGAAAAAAGATGAAAAAAAGTATAGTATGATAAAAAGCCATAGTATAGTATAAAAAGGAAAAAAAGGGATTAATATAGTATAGTATGTTGAAAAAGGGATAAAAAAGGCCATAGTATAGTAAAAAGGAAAAAAGGGATAAAAAAGCCATAGTATAGTATGTTGAAAAAAAGGGATAAAAAGGCCATAGTATAGTATGTTGAAAAAAAGGGATAAAAAGGCCATAGTATAGTATGTCGAAAAAAAGTGATAAAAAGGCCATAGTATAGTATGTCGAAAAAAGGGATAAAAAGGCCATAGTATAGTATGTCGAAAAAAAGGGATAAAAAAGGCCATAGTATAGTATGTCGAAAAAAGGGATAAAAAGGCCATAGTATAGTATGTCGAAAAAGGGATAAAAAAGCCATAGAATAGTATGTTGAAAAAAGGGATTATCTCGAAAAAGGGACAAAAAGGCCATAGTATAGTATGTCGAAAAAAGGGATAAAAAAGCCATAGTATAGTATGTCGAAAAAAGGGATAAAAGGCCATAGTATAGTATGTTGAAAAAGGGATAAAAAGCCATAGTATAGTATAGCCATAGTATAGTATGTCGAAAAAGGGATAAAAAGGCCATAGTATAGTATGTTGAAAAAAAGGGATAAAAAGGCCATAGTATAAAAATGTTGAAAAAAGCCATAGAATAGTATGTTGAAAAAAGGGATTATCTCGAAAAAGGGACAAAAAGGCCATAGTATAGTATGTCGAAAAAAAGGGATAAAAAGGCCATAGTATAGTACGTCGAAAAAGGGAATAAAAGCCATAGTATAGTATAGTATGAAAAAAAAAAGGGATAAAAAGGCCATAGTATAGTATGTCAAAAAAGGGATAAAAAGGCCATAGTATAGTATGTCGAAAAAGTGATAAAAAGGCCATAGTATAGTATGTCGAAAAAGGGATAAAAAGGCCATAGTATAGTATGTCGAAAAAGGGATAAAAAGGCCATAGTATAGTATGTCAAAAAAGTGATAAAAAGGCCATAGTATAGTATGTCGAAAAAAGGGATAAAAAGGCCATAGTATAGTATGTCGAAAAAAATACAAAAGCCATAGTATAGTATGTCGAAAAAAAGGGATAAAAAGGCCATAGTATAGTATGTCGAAAAAAGGGGGAAAAAAAGTCATAGTATAGTATGTTGAAAAAGGGATAAAAATAGTATAGTATAGTATGACGAAAAAAGGATAAAAAGGCCATAGTATAGTATGTCGAAAAAAGGGATAAAAAAGACCATAGTATAGTATGTCGAAAAAAGGGATAAAAAGGCCATAGTATAGTATGTCGAAAAAGTGATAAAAAAAGACCATAGTATAGTATGTCGAAAAAGGGATAAAAAGGCCATAGTATAGTATGTCAAAAAAAGGGATAAAAAGGCCATAGTATAGTATGTTGAAAAAAGCCATAGTATAGTATGTGAAAAAAGTGATAAAAAGGCCATAGTATAGTATGTTGAAAAAAAAATAAAAAGGCCATAGTATAGTATGTCGAAAAAAGGGATAAAAAGCCATAGTATAGTATGTGAAAAAAAGTGAAGGGATAAAAAGGCCATAGTATAGTATGTTGAAAAAAGGGATAAAAAGGCCATAGTATAGTATGTTGAAAAAAAAAAAATAGTATAGTATGTCAAAAAAAAAGAGATAAAAAGGCCATAGTATAGTATGTTGAAAAAAAGTGATAAAAAGGCCATAGTATAGTATGTCGAAAAAGTGATAAAAAGGCCATAGTATAGTATGTTGAAAAAAGGGATAAAAAAAGGCCATAGTATAGTATGTTGAAAAAAGTGATAAAAAAGAAAAAAGTATAGTATGTTGAAAAATTGATAAAAAGGCCATAGTATAGTATGTTGAAAAAAGGGATAAAAAGGCCATAGTATAGTATGTCATAGTATAAAAAAAATAAAAAAGCAATAGTATAGTATGTCAAAAAAGGATAAAAAGGCCATAGTATAGTATGTCGAAAAAAAGCCATAGTATAGTATGTCGAAAAAGTGATAAAAAGGCCATAGTATAGTATGTCGAAAAAAATTGATAAAAAGGCCATAGTATAGTATGTAAAAAAAGTGATAAAAAGGCCATAGTATAGTATGTCGAAAAAAGGGATAAAAAGGCCATAGTATAGTATGTCGAAAAAAAAAAAAAAGGCCATAGTATAGTATGTCGAAAAAAGGGATAAAAAGGCCATAGTATAGTATGTCGAAAAAAGCCATAGTATAGTATGTCGAAAAAAGTGATAAAAAGGCCATAGTATAGTATGTCGAAAAAAGTGATAAAAAGGCCATAGTATAGTATGTCGAAAAAAGGGATAAAAAGGCCATAGTATAGTATGTCGAAAAAAGGAAAAAAGGCCATAGTATAGTATGTCGAAAAAAGGGATAAAAAGGCCATAGTATAGTATGTCGAAAAAAGGGATGAAAAAAGGCCATAGTATAGTATGAAAAAACATGTCAAAAGGCCATAGTATATATGTCGAAAAAAAGTGATAAAAAGGCCATAGTATAGTATGTCGAAAAAAGTGATAAAAAAGACCATAGTATAGTATGAAAAAAAGGGATAAAAGGCCATAGTATAGTAAAGGGAAAAAAGCCATAGTATAGATAAAAAGGCCATAGTATAGTATGTCGAAAAAGTGAGAAAAAGGCCATAGTATAGTATGTTGAAAAAGGATAAAAAGGCAATAGTATAGTATGTCGAAAAAAAGGATAAAAAGGCCATAGTATAGTATGTCGAAAAAAGGGATAAAAAGGCCATAGTATAGTATGTCGAAAAAAGGGATAAAAAAATAGTATAGTATAGAAATGTTGAAAAAAAGGCCATAGTATAGTATGTCGAAAAAAGGGATAAAAAGCCATAGTATAGTATGTCGAAAAAAAGTGAGAAAAAGGCCATAGTATAGTATGTCGAAAAAAGGGATAAAAAAGGCCATAGTATAGTATGTTGAAAAAGGGATAAAAAGGCCATAGTATAGTATGTCCAAAAAAGAGATAAAAAGGCCATAGTATAGTATGTTGAAAAAAGTGATAAAAAGGAAATAGTATTGTATGTTGAAACAATTGATAAAAAGGCCATAGTATAGTATGTTGAAAAAAGTGATAAAAAGGCCATAGTATAGTATGTCGAAAAAAGGATAAAAAGGCCATAGTATAGTATGTTGAAACAATTGATAAAAAGGCCATAGTATAGTATGTTGAAAAAGTGATAAAAAGGCCATAGTATAGTATGTCGAAAAAAAACAATAGTATAGTATTTCAAAAAAAGGGATAAAAAGGCCATAGTATAGTATGTCATAAAAAAGCCATAGTATAGTATGTCGAAAAAAGGGATAAAAAGGCCATAGTATAGTATGTCGAAAAAAGTGATAAAAAATGCCATAGTATAGTATGTCAAAAAAAGTGATAAAAAGGCCATAATATAGTATGTTGAAAAAAGTGATAAAAATGCCATAGTATACTATGTCGAAACAATTGATAAAAAGGCCATAGTATAGTATGTCGAAAAAAGGAATAAAAAGGCCTTAGTATAGTATGTCGACAAAATCCATAATATATTATGTCGAACTAAGGGATAAAAAGGCCATAGTTTAGTATGTCGAATAAAGGGATGAAAAAGTCCTAGTATAATATGTCGAAACATGTCATAGTATAGTATGACGAAAAAAGTGATAAAATGGCCATAGTATAGTATGTCGATAAAAGTGATAAAAAAGACCATAGTATAGTATGTCGAAATAAGGGATAAAAAGGCCATAGTATAGTATGTCGAAAAAAGTGATAAAAAGGCCATAGTATAGTATGTCGAAAAAAGTGAGATAAAAAGGCCATAGTATAGTATGTCAAAAAAAGGGATAAAAAAACAATAGTATAGTATTTCAAAAAAAGGGATAAAAAGGCCATAGTATAGTATGTTGAACAAAGCCATATCATAGTATGTCGAAAAAAGTGATAAAAATGCCATAGTATAGTATGTTGAAACAAGGCCATAGTATAGCATGTCGAAAAAAGCCATAGTATAGTATGTCGAAACAAGTGAGAAAAAGGCCATAGTATAGTATGTCGAAACAAGTGAGAAAAAGGCCATAGTATAGTATGTCCAAAAAAGCCATAGTATAGTATGTCCAAAAAAGAGATGAAAAAGTCCTAGTATAGTATGTTGAAAAAAGTGATAAAAAGGAAATAGTATTGTATGTTGAAACAATTGATAAAAAGGCCATAGTATAGTATGTTGAAACAAGTGATAAAAAGGCCATAGTATAGTATGTCGAAACAAGTGATAAAAAGGAAATAGTATTGTATGTTGAAACAATTGATAAAAAGGCCATAGTATAGTATGTTGAAAAAAGTGATAAAAAGGCCATAGTATAGTATGTCGAAAAAAAACAATAGTATAGTATTTCAAAAAAAAGGGATAAAAAGGCCATAGTATAGTATGTTGAAAAAAGGGAAAAAAGCCATAGTATAGTATGTCGAAAAAAGGGATAAAAAGGCCATAGTATAGTATGTCGAAAAAAGTGATAAAAAATGCCATAGTATAGTATGTCAAAAAAAGTGATAAAAAGGCCATAATATAGTATGTTGAAAAAAGTGATAAAAAGGCCATAGTATAGTATGTCGAAACAAGTGATAAAAAGGAAATAGTATTGTATGTTGAAACAATTGATAAAAAGGCCATTGTATAGTATGTTGAAACAAGTGATAAAAAGGCCATAGTATAGTATGTCGAAAAAAAACAATAGTATAGTATTTCAAAAAAAGGGATAAAAAGGCCATAGTATAGTATGTCAAAAAAAGCCATAGTATAGTATGTCGAAAAAAGGGATAAAAGGCCATAATATAGTATGTCGAAACAAGTGATAAAAAATGCAATACTATAGTATGTCGAAAAAAGTGAGAAAAAGGCCATAGTATAGTATGTTGAAACAAGTGATAAAAAGGCCATAGTATAGTATGTCGAAAAAAAGCAATAGTATAGTATTTCAAAAAAAGGGATAAAAAGGCCATAGTATAGTATGTTGAACAAAGCCATATTATAGTATAGTATGAAAAAAGTGAGAAAAATGCCATAGTATAGTATGTCAAAAAAAGCCATAGTATAGTATGTCGAAAAAAGGGATAAAAAGGCCATAATATAGTATGTCGAAACAAGTGATAAAAAATGCCATAGTATAGTATGTCGAAAAAAGTGAGAAAAAGGCCATAGTATAGTATGTTGAAACAAGTGATAAAAAGGCCATAGTATAGTATGTCGAAACAAGTGATAAAAAGGAAATAGTATTGTATGTTGAAAAAATTGATAAAAAGGCCATTGTATAGTATGTTGAAACAAGTGATAAAAAGGCCATAGTATAGTATGTCGAAAAAAAACAATAGTATAGTATTTCAAAAAAAGGGATAAAAAGGCCATAGTATAGTATGTAAAAAAAGCAAAAAAAGCCATAGTATAGTATGTCGAAAAAAGGGATAAAAAATGCAATAGTATAGTATGTCGAAAAAAGTGAGAAAAAGGCCATAGTATAGTATGTTGAAACAAGTGATAAAAAGGCCATAGTATAGTATGTCGAAAAAAAACAATAGTATAGTATTTCAAAAAAAGGGATAAAAAGGCCATATTATAGTATGTTGAACAAAGCCATATTATAGTATGTCGAAAAAAGTGAGAAAAATGCCATAGTATAGTATGTCAAAAAAAGCCATAGTATTGTATGCCCAAAAAAGAGATGAAAAGGTCCTAGTATAGTATGTCAAAAAAAGTCATAGAATAGTATGTCGAAATGAGGGATAAGAAGGCCATAGTATAGTATGTCGAAATAAGGGATAAAAAGGCCATAGTTTAGTATGTCGAAACAAGTGATAAAAAGGAAATAGTATTGTATGTCGAAACAATTGATAAAAAGGCCATAGTATAGTATGTCGAAAAAAGCCATAGTATAGTATGTTGAAACAAGTGAGAAAAAGGCCACAGTATAGTATGTTGAAACAAGTGATAAAAAGGAAATAGTATTGTATGTTGAAACAATTGATAAAAAGGCCATAGTATAGCATGTCGAAAAAAGCCATAGTATAGTATGTCGAAACAAGTGAGAAAAAGGCCAAAGTATAGTATGTCGAAACAAGTGAGAAAAAGGCCATAGTATAGTATGTCGAAAAAAGCCATAGTATAGTATGTCCAAAAAAGAGATGAAAAGGTCCTAGTATAGTATTTTTAAAAAAGTCATAGAATAGTATGTCGAAATGAGGGATAAGAAGGCCATAGTATAGTATGTCGAAAAAAGCCATAGTATAGTATGTCGAAACAAGTGAGAAAAAGGCCACAGTATAGTATGTCGAAACAAGTGATAAAAAGGCCATAGTATAGTATGTCGAAACAAGTGATAAAAAGGAAATAGTATTGTATGTTGAAAAAATTGATAAAAAGGCCATAGTATAGCATGTCGAAAAAAGCCATAGTATAGTATGTCGAAACAAGTGAGAAAAAGGCCATAGTATAGTATGTCGAAACAAGTGATAAAAAGGCCATAGTATAGTATGTCGAAAAAAGCCATAGTATAGTATGTCCAAAAAAGAGATGAAAAGGTCCTAGTATAGTATGTTTAAAAAGTCATAGAATAGTATGTCGAAATGAGGGATAAGAAGGCCATAGTATAGTATGTCGAAAAAAGGGATAAAAAGGCCATAGTATAGTATGTCGAAACAAGTGATAAAAAGGAAATAGTATTGTATTTCAAAACAATTGATAAAAAGGCCATAGTATAGTATGTTGAAACAAGTGATAAAAAGGCCATAGTATAGCATGTTGAAAAAAGCCATAGTATAGTATGTCGAAAAAGGGATAAAAAGGCCGTAGTACAGTATGATGAAACAAGTGATAAAAAGGCCATAGTATAGTATGTCGAAAAAAGCCATAGTATAATATGTCCAAAAAAGGGATAAAGAGGCCATAGTATAGTATGTCAAAATAAGGGATGAAAAAGGCCATAGAATAGTATGTCGAAATGAGGGATAAAAAGGCCATAGTATAGTATGTCAAAACAAGTGATAAAAAGGCCATAGTATAGTATGTCGAAAAAAGTGATAAAAAGGCCATAGTATAGTATGTGAAACAAGTGATAAAAAGGTCATAGGTATAAGATAAAAGGCCATAGTATAGTATGTCAAAAAAAGTGATAAAAAGGCCATAGTATAGTATGTCGAAAAAAGTGATAAAAAAGACCATAGTATAGTATGTCGAAATGAGGGATAAGAAGGCCATAGTATAGTATTTTGAAAAAAGTGATAAAAAAGGCCATAGTATAGTATGTCGAAAAAAGGGATAAAAAGGCCATAGTATAGTATGTTGAAAAAAAACAATAGTATAGTATTTCAAAAAAGGGATAAAAAGGCCATAGTATAGTATGTTGAAAAAAAAAAAGCCATAGTATAGTATGTCAAAAAAGGATAAAAAGGCCATAGTATAGTATGTCAAAAAAAAAGTGAAAAAAAGGCCATAGTATAGTATGTCGAAAAAAAGGAGAAAAAGGCCATAGTATAGTATGTCGAAAAAAGGGATAAAAAGGCCATAGTATAGTATGTCGAAAAAAGGGAAAAAAAAGGCCATAGTATAGTATGTTGAAAAAGGGATAAAAAGGCCATAGTATAGTATGTCGAAAAAAGGGATAAAAAGGCCATAGTATAGTATGTCGAAACAAGTGATAAAAAGGCCATAGTATAGTATGTCGAAAAAAGGGATAAAAAGGCCATAGTATAGTATGTCCAAACAATTGATAAAAAGGCCATAGTATAGTATGTCGAAAAAAGGGATAAAAAGGCCATAATATAGTATGTCGAAACCAGTGATAAAAAAGCCATAGTATAGTATGTCGAAACAAGTGATAAAAAGGCCATAGAATAGAATGTCAAAAAAATGCCATAGTATAGTATGTCGAAATAAGGGATAAGAAGGCCATAGTATAGTATGTCAAAACAAGTGAGAAAAAGGCCATAGTATAGTATGTCGAAACAAGTGATAATAAGGCCATAGAATAGAATGTCAAAAAATGCCATAGTATAGTATGTCAAAAAAAGGAATAAAAAGGCCATAGTATAGTATGTCGAAACAAGTGATAAAAAAGCCATAGTATAGTATGTCAATAACAAATGAAGCTGCTTTGTTGAAAGCAATACTGCAATACTTTCGTCTCTCGTCTTAGTATAGTATGTTGAAAAAAAATCATAATATAGTATGTCAAATAAGTATTTAAAAAGTCATAGTATAGCATGTCAAAGAAGGTCATAAAGTCATGGTATAGTATGTTGAAAAAAGATATAGTATAGTACATTGAAAAAAGTCATATTTTTATACTTTATTATATAAAAAATAAAGTCACAACAACGTCATAGCATTGTATGTCAACAATTTTTTAAAGATTCAAAATCCTTTATTAATACCACATTGGAAAAATTCACATTGTTGCTGTTACGAGTGACACTGGCGTGAACCCAAACGCAGACAGAGTCAGAGTGATAGTTTGTCCAGGTTTTCAGAAAGGGGAAGCAATTCCAGGTTTTTAGAGGGGTTCCAAGCAGGAGTATCTGTGCTTTCCGGGTGTGTGTGTTCAGTCTGTTTGTAGTGATGTCCAGTAGTAGCGAGCGGGAATGGTGGATGGCAGGAGTGAAGTGGTAGCCGGAGTCAGGTTCCAAAGAACTGTAGCACAAGAATAAACACATCAGGACAGGCAAAAACAAAAAGAGCAATTAAAGATGTGAGTAGCGATGGACGGGCCCTCGCGCCTCTGCGCGTGTCGGGGTTACCGGTGGACACCGCTCCTTGCGACCGTGCATTTGCGCGGCACTCAGACACCGCAAATCGTCAACAATGAAAAGGGAACTCCACGCCTAGTTAAACGATATCTCACACAAGATTCTACGTCATACAGTTCATTAGCTGTGAAAAGGGGCGTGGCTAAAGCATAGGTGGTGGTTCAAACCATCACCAATGAAGAAGGAACTCTCTGCTGAGTTCAATGATACCTCACACAAGGATCTACTTCAAACGGGTAATTAGTTATAAAAGGGGGCCTGGCTTCAATATAGGGGGCGGGCCAAACCATCACCAATGAAGAAGGAACTCTTTGCTGAGTTCAATGATACCTCACACAATACTCTACCTTAGATAGGTCAGCATTTATAAAGGGGGCGTGGCTTAAACATAGGGGGAGGGCCAAACCATCACCAATGAAGAAGGAAGTCTCTGCTGAGTTCAATGATACCTTACTCAAGGGTCTACATCAAACGGGTCATTAGTTATAAAAGGGGGCGTGGCTAAAGCTTGGGGGGGTGAGTCTAACATCACCAATGAAGAATGAATACAACCCACAATGATACCCCACACAAGGGTATACCTTAAACGGTTTAAATGTTATGAAAGGGGGCGTGGCTTAAGCATAGGGGGCAGGACAAACCATCACCAATGAATAAGGAACTCTCTGCTGAGTTCAATGACACCTCACAGAAGACTCTACCTGAAACGGTTAAAATGTTATGAAAGGGGGCGTGGCCTGATTAAGTGGGTGTGGTCATATTATAGGAGGTGGCTCAGTATCACATGTAGACCACACATTATAAGTTTCATGTAAATCGGATGATGTTTGTCATAAACGGCAGATTTCCTGTTGCCAGCGGGGGGCGCTATGACCAAAAGTCAATTTTGGCCTGTAGGTGTCTTCAGGCCTGGACCCTTGTCAATCGTGAGAAATTTCGGGCAGATACGACAACGTACACTCAAGTTACAACAACTTCTTTGTTCATCGCTAAAAACTCAAAATGGCCGCCACGCCACGCCCACACATGAAATCCCTAGGAGGAGTTTGTTAAAGTATAGCACCTTGACTTTTAGGCCTACTCCCTGTTGCCACTAGGGGGCGCTATGACTTTAAGTAAATATCGGCCTTTATCTGTCCTCAGGGTTGGACTCTTATGAATCCTGAAAAGTTTCGAGCCAGTTGAACAACGTACACTCGAGTTACACCCACTTCCTGTTTCGGCGGTGAAACGCACAAAATTTCCGCCACGCACTATAACGAAAAGTTTTTTTTTTAACAACTTTTCATCTTTAACGTCTTAAGATGGCACAGACCGAGTTTGAAGTTGATCGGATGAAATCTCTAGGAGGAGTTCGTTAAAGTACGACATGTGGAAATGGCCAAAATCGCACTAATTTCGAACATTCAATTAAAAATGGCGGACTTCCTGTTGGGTTTAGGGTATGGCTCTAATTAAGTTTTTTGTACATGTTGACATGTTACGTATGTGTACCAAGTTAAACGCACGTTAAACGCACTGCAGGGGCTCAATTTTTTTTTTACTTTCTAGGGGGCGCTAGCGAGCCATTTTTGTGCGCCTATTCCCGAAACCCTTAAAATACGTAAATTTTCACCAGACTTGATGCGACCGCCAAATTTGGTGAGTTTTGAAAATAATAATGAGAATTCCTTCAGTTTCAATAGGGCCTTCGCCGCTGTCGGTGCTCTCAGCGGATAATAACTAGCGGGTTGGGTCAGGTTGGGTCTAGACTATGATCTGACGAAGAGTGGCAGGTTGACCGGGTATTAGAAGCAGAGGTGAACCCTGACTCAAGCACACCAGGCTTCACTCCTGCAATTACAAACAGAGGGGAGGGGGGAAAGGAGAGACAGAAAGCTACCTGGCAGTAGCAGGCCTAACAGCATATTCCACCCAGGGAAGCATGGAGCTCCATGACACAGGGTTGGACCCCGTGACGCAGAGGACAGGCTGGTACAGAAGGGGATCCCTGGCAGAGACAATATCAGTGGGCAGACCATGAGAGCGGAATACATATTCAACCAGAATGTCAGCGGTTTCTCTGGCAGTGGGCAGTTTAGGTAGGGCCAGAAAATGAGCAAATTTAGAAAAACTGATCAATTACAGTAAGTATGAGGGTCTTTCCAGAGGAGGGGGGGAAGTCCAGTGACAAAATCCAATGCAATGTGGGACCAAGGACGGCTGGGTATCAGCAGGGGTCGTAGATGACCAGCACTGGCCTGGGTGGAATTCTTACTCTGTGCACCTACCATACAAGCAGCGATGAAGGCACGCGTGTCCACCTCCATCCTGGACCACCAGAACCGCCGGCGCAGAAAATCCAAGGTCCGAGTAACCCCAGGGTGACAGGTAAGGGGAAATGAGGGAGCCCACTAAAGAACCTGAGAGCGAACAGACTCAGGAACAAACAACCGGTTAGGGGGACCGTTCCCTGGGTCAGCTTGCAGGTTTTGGGTCTGTCTAACAATCCCTTCGATGTCACATGTGATGGCAGCAATACTGCAGGTGGAGGGCAAGATGGTTTCTGGGTTTCTACCAGTGGCCCCGAGCTCCGACTCTAGCGCCCCGTTTCCTGTCGGTGGACTCGCCGACTCCTTATCCTATTGCCTTGTTGCCTGTTTGTATTCCTGTTGCCTTGTTGACGGACCTTGGCCCAGCTGACCCTTCGCATGGCTCCAGCCCATCTAACCTGGCTCCAGCCCAGCTATCCCTTCAGCTGCCCGGCCTGCCCAGCCGCCAGAGGGTATAATCCTTTGTCGGCCTCCAGAGGGAGTCAGCCATCGTAGATCTGCCTGGCCTCCAGAGGGTCTTCGCCTTCGCCGTCCAGCTCTGTTTCCAGAGGGTATCTCTGTCATGTCTTTGTCTCTTGTTGGATTATTGCGTACTGTTTGCTGTTGTGTTCCCTGTTGTGAATTTCCTTGACGTGTGGATTATTACTCCAAGTAAGTGTTTTCCTGTCTGTAATAAATCCCTTTGAACTGCATTTGGGTCCAAGCTTTGCCTACATTCACCTCAGCCATGACAGAAATATGACCCGGCAGAGACTATTGGCAGTTGTGGGCTGCTTTGTAGATAAAATGTAGCTCAAAAGGTCCCCAACCCCAAACCCCCCCCCCACACACACACACACACACACAAGTTAGTATCATCTTTAGGGGGTGGCATGAACGATATACAAATCAAAATAGTCATCAATCCCTTGTAACACCCAAGGTGGAGCACCAACTGAGACATCAGAATGACCCCAGGGCCTAGAAATGCTGTGTCACATGTCCAAGACAGCTGTTGAGAAGATCCAACAACAAATATGGAAGGGTGTTTGTTGATTGAGATCGACAAAACACACCTGGATGCTTACATGGGGCTGTTGCTTCTTGCTGGGGGTTTACAGATCCTCGAATGAGAATACATGGATGGCAAATGATCCACCTATTTGTCCCAAATATCCCTAATAGGAGCAAGTTTGTCATTCACACGGTGAGCAACTCTTGTCTCCCGAATGTGAAGACACATGTGAAGTGACATGGTAGCACGCAATATACTCTGGCATGACTAAGAATCCCATAAGCCTCATTCCAGGATCTGTACACCCCAGCAAGAAGCAACAGTCCCATGTTAGCATCCAGGTGTGTTTTGTCACACCCCATCCAGCAAACACCCTTCCATGTTGGGTTGATGTTCTCAGTTGGTGCTCTGCCTTGGGTGTGATGAGGACATTAAATGTTATTATTTTTAATTTAAAGAACTTATTTTAAAGCTCTGGGTCATTTGGACCCTCCTCTTCATTAGGTGGGTATTCTTATTTCAAGACTTACCTTCTCCTAACTTAAATCTATACGGGTCAATTTTGACCTGTAACACCGCAGTATCCTGTCAAAAGAATAGTACGTATAGTAGTCCCCAAAAGTCATAGTATAGTATGTCAAAGTCACAAAAACATATGTTGAAAAAAATCTAGTATAGCATGTCGAAAAGTCAAAAAGTAATAGTATAGTATGTTGCAAAAATGTGATAAAAAGTCATTGTATAGCATGTCATAAAAATTAATAGTCATAGTATGTCATAAAAACGTCATTAAATAGTATGGGATTAAAAAAAAGTCACATTATAGCATGCCATCAAAAATCTCAAATGTAATAACACAGCATGAATCACAGCCCGCTCATTGGTTGCAACAAAAATGGGAGACCAGATGAATGTTCAAGTGGAAAATAAGCATTTATTTACAACATAATACTATAGAACAGTATTCAAATAACGTAATAATATAGTATGACATAGAATATGTAATTTAAAAAGTTTGACTATTGACCTGCATAGGGTCTGAGACATCCTAAAAATGTTAAAGGTATAGTGGAGGATTTTCTTTTTCCGGGTGGATCATCAAGACTATTGGTCCTCCTAGTTGTCAATCATTCTGGTGATATAGGTTTACGTAAGCCGTCGTACGTGCATGTCCCTAGCTTTCAGGTGTATATGTGTGGTGAGCTTGAGCTACGGTTTCAGCCATTCATTGAAGCATTGAAGCTTTTGGGAGAATATTTCACACGCTGGCCTGCGCTAAAAGCACAGGTTGGGCTTCCCACTGATGCCTCAGTCGTTAAGTTTCTACTCCACAGGTAAAGTTTGGTATGCTATTTGGAGAAATCCATTTAAAATCACTGCTAGTAAAAGTTGATGTAAGCTATGATTAGCGATGCTAGCCCTGGTACAAGTCATGCACCGCGCACACACGGTAAACATCTCAATTTGTGAAAAAGTGCAAATCTTCTTTTGGAAAGTAGGCTTGTATGAGCCATGCCGACAGCAACTTGTAAACAGCGCACTCTCGTGCACACGTTTAATAGGCATTCCCTCTCGGGAGCAGGCAGAGTGTTGCACATGTGCATTTTTTCAAAAAGTACAGAGGGCGGTTCTTTTCTAAAATTTGGGAAAATCCTCCACTATACCTTTAAGAGTTATAAGAAATAATTAAAATGGAAACTGTCTATAGCGATTCTAAACACAATTGACCAACTGTGACTACAGAGAAAAATAATTCCCCTAATATTTTATATTATAGCGCCCCCTTGTGGATCTGAAAAGTTTAAAATGATCTCTTGATCAAGTTTAAAGACACACATCCAGTGGTTGAATGCCACAAGTACAAATATTTACAGTAAGTACAATTATAAAAGGTACTTGTAATTGTAATGCTTCTTTATACTTACATTGCTTTATTTTAAAGGGAAAGAGTACTTTTTATGCGACTACATTTATGACCGTTTTGTTACTTTGCAAATTAAGTTTTACATACAAAACACATTTAGCTGATAATACGTATGCACTTTTACTTAAATAAAAAAATGGGACTTTTACTCACAATGTAATGAGTATTTTCTACAGTGTGGCATTGTCACATTGTGTGCTTTAAGTCAAGGACCTGAATACTAACCTCCCCTGCAAACACCAATCTAGATATCAATCAGAGATCCAGTATCAAAGTATTTCGGTTCATTTGTAATTATTTGTCAATTTTAAGTCAGTCGACAGTCCCAAAAATAAAGATAATCTGTCCTTCACTGTAACCGATTTCAAATGGTGCTAGAAACAAAAGCAGACTCTGAACACCAAAAGAAATCGGTCAACCTTGGAGAGAGGACAAAGAGCGTGAGATGTTAGAACATCACCACAGACCGATGGTTTGAAGCCCACCGAGTAGTTCTTCAGGGAGTAATACCTTTATCTCCGGGACGCCTCTCGTCTCATGTCACAGCCACGGAAATACACTTCCCACCCCAAGAACACTGATTTCAAATGGTGCTAGATCGATGACAATACTCTAAGCCACCATCTGAAACCAGCTTCCAAGGAGGGTACTCTTGATAAAAGTCATCCTTCTGTGGCGTAAAAAACACCCTTGAATCTAGAAATAATGACATGAACATTATGGTAGCAGAACACAGTGAAACACAATTAGTAAAAGTGGTCGTTAGCTTGGTACAAGACAAAAGTCATTCTCCATTATAATGGAGAATATATGAGCAGAACTCAATCGGCTTCCAAGCGGGGCACTGCTGTCAAAAGGCATCCTCCTGTGGTGTAAAACACTGTTGAATCGAAAAAATTATGAAAAGCAAAAGTTGTTGTACGTTTGGTAATGAAGGCTTAATTGTAGGCCTACCTTTGCTTACTGTTTATGCTTAATAATAATAAGCCATGTTTGGCACATTGTTTTGTGCCTAGCTTCACAACAGTTTACCCGGTTTAAGAAAAATAAATCAACCATTTTTGGTTCTCCTAATTATTGTTTTTTTTGTAGACTTCCAGAGTATCATGTTAATATTTGTTGAAACCCCACACTGCTCAGAAGAAGAATATGCATACTTTAAGAGTATTAGGGCACATACAGATGTATAGAATGGGATCTGGGGAAAAAAAAAAAGCGCTTGCCTGGCTTCTTATCTGTATTTATTAAACTAAAATTTGTGTCAGAAAATCTCCGTGAGAGTTCTGTATTATTTTGAGGCAAGCTTTCACTTTGGCACTACCTTTTGTAATCAATTCATATAACTAACTAATACAACACGGAGGAGCTTGGGATTGAATCACCAACCCTTGCTTTACATCCTGAGCCACAGCCACCCACAGTGTTGTGTTCACATTGTACTCTTAATAATATGTATACAAGCTTCTCTTGTTAGGACTTAAAAAGGTATAGTAAGCAATGTTAATCCAATACACTTTTTGTCAAACTCAGCAAATATCTCCTCACGGTTACCTAGCTCTCTATTGCTGATAAAAAAAAAAAAAATCTGGTGCTCCTACACAGCCCTGGCTGTGTAAATGCAAAACAAACAAAGGTGCGCACAAGCACCAACACACTATTCCAGCCAATCTGCACCAGGTGGCGTGTGCAAGCAAGTGATGGAGGCTGGGGGAGAGGGGGAGAGGGGGAGGCAGCGGCTGGCCAGGAGTTATCAATGAGAAGAGTCGGCTGAGAAACAGCAAACGAGCAAAAGAATACAAATTGAAAAAGAAGTTGTATGAGCGGGAAAGGAGGAAGAGCCTTGTCAACATCGGCGAGGAATTCCAATGCTGAAGAAACCTCCGTGATTTCAAAGGAATTAAAACTGATGAAGAGCTTGCTTTCGTCGTTATGGGCAAGTGAGTGATTACGTTAGCTTTGCTGTTTCACTGTTTGATGTTTTAAGTAGGCCAGTTCAACCTCGTCAGTTTGCTATCGTTTGTGATGGCCGTTCCCAACTAGTTGGCCTTACAGCAGTAGAGACAGTTTGCTGATCCACAACCTAACGTCGACTCAGCCATATTTTGTTTAGTCAGCAGAGACCCTAACATAAGTGGTTGCTATGGCAATGCGCGTGGGTCCATGAATCTGGGGGGCAGAGATTCTGTAGGTTTGTTTGGCAGTTGAGTTCAAAGTTCAAATAACAATCTTCGTTGCTTACTGCACCTTTAATATTGTATACAGGTGTGGATATCCTTGAATGAGCTACTGTATAATATAGAGTAGTAATCTACAATACCTTTGCTATATATTTAGTATGAGCAATAGAACAAATAAAGGGTTAAACCCAGAACATGTTGGATGGCACATAACTAATATTTTATATAACAGTGCCACCTTGTGGATTTGACTAGAATATTGTTCAAATCCTGCCTCTGAATGCCTATGAAGTTCACAAGACACACATCCAGTGATGGAGTGCACTTACTCAAGTACAGGACCCAAGTACAATTCTAAGGTACTACTGGTATTTTCATGTAATGCTTCTTTATACTTTCTTCACTACATTTCAAGTAAAATATTTTATGTTTTACGAGACTACATTTACTTGACAGCTTTGTTACTGTACAGATTAAGGTTTTACATACAAAATAACACATTTAGCTGATAATACTTAATGTGCTTTTACTTAAGTAATTATGCAGGACTATAACTCACAATGTCAAGAGTATTTTCTACAGAGTTTTACTTCAGTAAAGAATCTGAATACTTCTTTCTCCACTGCAAACAATGAGAGATCCAGGATGAGAGTACTTTTGTTTAATTTGTATTTTCACTACAGTCAATCAACAATCCGCAAAATAAAGAGCACAGCTTACTTGCAAAATCCTCCTCAAGGTAAGATAAGATGATCTGTCCTTCACTGTAACCAATTTCAAATGGTGCTAGAAACAAAAGCAGCTCTGAACACCAAAAGAAATCGGTCAACCTTGGAGAGAGGACAAAGAGCGTGAGCGGTTAGAACATCACCACAGACCGATGGTTTGAAGCCCACCGAGTAGTTCTTCAGGGAGTAATACCTTCATCTCCGGGACGCCTCTCGTCACATGTCACAGCCGCGTGTTGCTGGCAGGGGAAATACACTTCCCACCCAAAGAACACTGATTTCAAATGGTGCTAGATCGATGACAATACTCTAAGCCACCATCTGAAACCAGCTTCCAAGGGGAGGGGTACTCTTGACAAAAGGCATCCTTCTCTGGTGTAAAACACCCTTGAATCTAAAGAGAATAATGAAAAATAACATTGTAGTAGCAGAAAATAGTGAAAAACAATTAGTTAAATTAGTTGTTAGCTTGACACAAGAAACGAGACCAAGTCATCATCCTTTATAATAGAAAATATACGAGCAGAACTCCATCCTCCCATTTGTTTTGTAGCCACCTACATGGATCTGGGTCGACCTAAGCAAAGTATTCTAGATGTCCAGTTCTAACTGGAAGTGCCCAAGAGGCATCCTGAGCATCCCGAACCACCTCAACAGGCACCTTTTGACGCGATGTGAGCAGCAGCTCTACTCCAAGCTCCCTCCAGATGTCTGAGCTCCTCAGCCCATCTCTAATGGCGCTTTTCCATTACATGGTACCTACTCGCCTCGACTCTACTCGCCTTTTTTGGTTTTCCATTACGAAAAAAAGTACCTGGTACCTGCTAACAGGTACTTTTTTTAGTACCTGCTCAGTCGAGGTTCCAAGCGAGCTGAGGCGAGCCGAGAAGGTGACGTGAAACCCTGCAGGCTGCTGATTGGTCGGAAAGAAGCGTCACTGATCACTGCATTGCTAGCAAGAGACGGCATTTTTAAATAGTTTAGCCAGCTGTGTTTTTTTGCTGCCGGAGGCTCCACGCAGAGCTTTCTCCGTAGCATACAAGTGGCCTGATGGTTATACTGGTGCGCTGGTGTGTGCATGTGTGATGTGTGTGTGTCGAGTCGCCGTATGTGTGTGTGTGGGGAGCGAGGGAGAAGTGAGAGAGTGACGGCAATTATCTCCGCAGCGAGTAGCGACTCTAGAGTCATATATATGTGAGAGAAACAAAGTTTAGTGGCGACTCTAGTCATATATATATATATATATATATATATATATATATATATATATATATATATATATATATATATATATATATATATATATATATATATATATATATGTGACCACGGTGGGAAATCTGGAGCAGTAAACGTTAACTATCTCTTTGATATCATGTTGTTTACGGAGACGGAGAACCAGGAAATGCGTCGGGGATATGTCAATGGGAAAGCAAGCTACTAAGCCACGCCCACGGCAGTCGCTATGACGACCAGCCACGCTGAGGCGATACTAAAATCTGCAATGGAAAACGGACGCACAGCGAGTCGAGGCGAGTAGAGTCGAGTAGAGTCGAGGCGAGTCGAGCAGGTACCATGTAATGGAAAAACGCCATAAGGCTGAGCCCAGCCCCCCCTACGGAGGAGGCCACTTGTATATGTGATCTCATTCTTTCGGTCACTACCCAATGCCATTGACCATTTACCCTGACTTGTGAACAAGATACAAGAAACTTGAACTCCTTCGCTTGGGGCAGTAACTCACTCCCGACTCAGAGGGAGAAATCCACCGCTTTCCGGCAGAGACCCATGACTTCAGACTTGAAGGTCTTCCAGACCGCTTCACATACCAAGTTAAGTAAGTGATGAAGCCAACAGAACCACATCATCTGCAGAGATGCAATTCTGACGCCTATTTTTCCCTGCGTTCCAGAGGTGCCACGAGGCAATCCCGGTCATTCAAGTCAATGCCTGATATTCCACCACCCGCGACGAGGCGCGTCCCAGAAGCGTAAGTGAAGCGGCTCTCCGCGCCGCTAAAGATAGACCGTTCCTTCTTTCATTTGGAAAAGTTCACTTAAATAAGATTTGTGAGAGATAACAGCTGTTAGATGTGTTGTCGTGTGAAGTCTTGGTTCATCTGAAGGCCTTCCCATTTCCAAGTAGAACAATTACATTTTTAAACAATGCCTTATTGGGCGCTTATTACACTGACAAATTAGTAATAGTGTAGGCATAGTGAGCTTTGAATTGTGTCTGTCTCTACCTTGTTTTTGAGTGGACCAAAATGATGTTCCAAGAAAGCTTCTTGGGAGACCTCAAATGTGATGCACTCTGGAATGGTTTAGGCTCATGCTCATGCCCAAAAAGAAGTTTGAGTCACCGCCCTGGTTCAGGACAGAAAGCAGAGAGGAGGGAAGCAGATGAAGGCAGAGTGAGAAATGAAATGGAAAACCACTGAGAAAGCACCAGAACACACCCCCTCTCTCTCTCTTCCTCCCCCCCCCCCACATGACTGATCTGATACTTGATCCAAGCTTCGCGGATGTGTGAAGGGCCAAACAAGAACAGACACACAAAACATTGCCACTGCATATCTTTTAGGGTGACCTGCAGCTCTTTGCATACAGATCTCGATGAGTCCTCTTCTCTCGTTTCTTGGTAGAATAGTAAGGATGATAGTGCGTTGCTCTCTGGCCACTACTGGGGAAAAAGCAAGGAAGTGGCAGTAAATCGCTGGCATGGAGAGCCATGACGCAGACACGCAGCTACAATGCACCAAGAGGGTGGGGCAAGGATAGGTAGTGTGGCCAGTTCACTGACTTGTTGCCAAGTGCTTCAACAAAGTACAAAACTACCCACCCGTTTCTGATATCCTTTTTCTTTTCCCCCTGCTGTTTTTACTCTTTGCATGCAAGTGAAAGGACCACTAACGATTCATTGTCTTGCTTCAAACCCTTCTGTCATTCCAGAACAAACACCCACACACAGTCTGCTTTCATTTCTCCATGTTTACAATGACAACTCCCACAAATACTACTTGTCTCGAAAAATGACTAAAGCAAAATCAGAGAAGCCTAATCACAGCCTCTAAACATCAGATGCAATTTACTTTGATTTTCACAATAAGCGGAAGGACAACATCCATGCGGCCTTAACAAGTCCTCACAGGGTAGACCAGGGGTCTCCTTCATAAACGTGGCGTACGCACAAAACGGAGCTGAAAACGTGTGTACGCAAAGGTAGTTATTTTTTAAAAAAAAAAAAAAAAAAACTTGACGGGAGAATGTGCGGTTGCATGCGTACGCACATTTTGGAGACGATGGGAATCGGCGACGCAGATGGTGAGGTGGTGAACTGAAGTCAGTCTGCAGAAAGTAAACGTGGGAAAAACGATTACTCGTAACATTTTCATGTATTGATGCCTCACGCACATTTACCACTAGTTGATGCTGTGATTTTGGCAAGGTGTTAACAATCACTGTAATTGTCCTCGCCACTCTGGGAGCACCCGGGTGTTTCATGAGGGAAATGGCTGACAGCTAAGTGTTTTATATAAATATTATAATCTTCAACTTCATCACTAAGGCTTGTTTGGATATAATATATAGTTCTGTTAAATCTTATCATATAGGTCTGGTACATTGAAGCTGTCCCCCAGTGGCGTAGCCTAATGCCTGCCGTTTTGGACGGTATTATTAATACATGTAGTTATAGATCAGGTTTCCATACACAGTGCGAGAACAGGCCCGAAATTATAATTCAATTTGCAGCAATTCACCAGCACAATTCAAAGTTTTTTGCTTTTTTTCCCCACCAGTTGTCATGATTCGGCGTAACGAAAGAACAACTGCCAGGGTCAATAACATACTGATCAGCATTCACGAGGTGCTTTGCATTGACCATTCATGGTTAAAAATGGCCGTGTACAGGGCAGGATAAGAGGCTGAATCACGTACGCAAACTTGTGGGTAATCTGTGATTTATAAAGGGAACATTCAACACACAACATACACTTTTAGTAAGAATCCTTTTTTTTATAAATGAGAGCCCTGGCCAAGCTTTTTTTTGTGTAGGGGCTGTTTATGTGTTAAAGGTTGTGTAAGGTTGTGTGCTATATATGTGTGTTTGCACAGTAGCCACAGTGAGGGCTCTGATCAGAGGACCTGTCTGTCCGTAGGTGTCTGGTTCCTTCATCTGGCTGGCTCAACCCTACCCTACCCTACCCTGTCAGTTTTCTTTTTCGGGTTGTTTGTTGCTTGTGTGCCACTGGACCTGTTGTGTAATGCTTATACAAGATTTAAAGGGACAGGAGGTCTTTAGTGAGCATTCAACGACCGAATCAGAATGGAACTGTGAAGCGCCCTGGGGAAGCCCATAGTTTCACAGCGGCCCTTATTTCCAGAGAAATAGGAATATAATACCAACAGTGAAGTGCTGAGTGAGTAAACTGCTATGTAACATGCATTTTAAGCAATTTGTTAGCTTTCAGTTGTACTTTTCAACACATCTACAAAATACTATCAAGTTAAAATATAGCTTATTGTGAAAAAAACACAGATAACATAAATCAGCTGTCTGCAGGGAAGCTGGAATAGTGTACTTTTGTATCTGACTGGGTGTCATGAGTATGACTTGTGTTAATATATAGCCACAGACTGCTGGACTAACCGTGATGTTAACTCATTGATAAGGAAGGACTCCCCCATAGTGGTGAGGTGACTGGGAAAGTACCAGCTTCAGCACAGATGCTAAGAATCATCTTCTTTATGACCATCTTCATAAAAGGAAAAATAAATAGGCAGCGATTGTATAGTATGTTATACCATCAGCACATTTGGAGGAGAGAAAGATGCTGACTGTAGAGGCTGCAGCTGCAATGCAGACCATGGGCAGCCAAACACACTATTGCATCATCTAAATGTGGCATTTTTTGCATGTTGGAATATGAGCCAGGAGAGCGAGAAGACCTCTTTTGTCTAGGGATTTAAATCCTTCCTCACCACAGGTATCAGAGAGTGTCAGGCATGCACACTATGCAAAAGATGCTCTCTTTAAATGACAGTTAAGAGTGATCAGGAAGTCCTAGGTAAGGCTTTATTTTAGGAGCTCCATAGTTTCCCATAATCTCATTGAAAGGAGATATGTCACTGTCAATTTGTAGGAAGGGACTATGTCATTTAGTATAAACTCTTTAAAAAATTGAAACGGCGTCTATCAGTACACTTTGAATCAATTAACTCTGATTAGTTGCTGGTGCAGCCTATAAAACTCTGACAGTGCACAGCAGGTCACATGCAAACTTATGGCAACTTAGAATTATTGTCATTGTTGAGTATTCGGTCGATTATTTTCTCGATTAATCGATTAGTTGTTTGGTCTATTAAATGTCAGATAATGGAGAAAAAAAGTCCAAGATGACTTCCTCAAATGTTTTGTTCTGTCCAAAACTCAAAGATATATAGTTTACTGTCATAGAGTATTGAAGACACTAGAAAATATTCACATTTAACCCGTGTTGTCTTCCCGTCAACCTTGAAAAAAAAAAATACTTTTTTTCGACGTTTCTGACGCCTTTTTTTAACAGTTGTTTTGTTTTAAATGGTTACATTTTTCTTCTACACATTTTCAGCGCTTATTTCTACGTCCCATATTTTCAGATATAATTGAAAATGGGTCAATTTGACACGAAGTCAACAGAAGGGTTAAAAAGCTGGAATCCAGGAAGTTTTACTTTTTAAAAAAAAAACATTTAAAAAAAAAATCACTCAAACCAAGTAAAAAATCTAAACGGTTCGGTTCGCTAGTCATGGTTCGGGGCATGTATGTATTGTTCGGTTCATTTTAACCACACAGATTTTAGTCCAAAAGCGCAGAAAAAAAATTTGAAATGAAGTCATGGGGGGAAAAAAGCCTCGCGTTTGAGGTACAGAGTGCAGCTGCCAGTCAGCCTCGGTCTGCCCTGTGGGAGCATTACGGATTTAGTGCTACAATGACAGGGAAAGTGGTGGATAAAGCGGCACCTGTGTGCAAGCACTGTGCAACACATGGCTTATGCTAGTGGCATTTACGGAGACACCACAACAGTGTGCTGTTGACAGCGCAAGGAAGAAACAGAGCAAGACAGAGCAACTCCTTCTCCCCGCAGCATTAAAACAGCCTCTCCATGCAGATTCAGACAGGGCAATCCAATCCATAACTTAAGCATTTTCATGTTACTTGAGGTGCGCTATAATATCCCCTCTCACCGACATTTCAGCAACACAGTTAATCCCGAAATGTATTTTCTTGGATAGGAACATGAAAATAGAATGAACAGAGCAGTGTTGTTTTGGTGTGTTTGGGTTATGTTATACTTATTGTGTTGTTTTTAATAACACAGTGGCATTTTTCCTTTTGATTAACCCCTTGACGCCTGAATTTATTCACAATTATATAAACAAAATATTATGTGTGTTTCTGGCTCTAAGTTTATGCTAAATTAAGTTGAGATTGTTAATTTGTCTATAGCATATGGAATAGATATAAATTTAGGTATGATGCAAATAAGCGACAACAGGCATTATGGTAAAATTCTTTACAAAATGGTAAAATTAATAAAACACAGTAGATTTCATTTATGTCACAAAGTTGTTAGAACTTCTAAACTGTAAATGACAAATACATGGATCTGTAGGACAGTATAAGTCAGTAGTTTCTTTAGGGTTAGGTTTAGGGGTAGGATTAGGGGCAGGGTTAGGGTTAATTTTGCTTACGTGAAACGGATATATCTCCCACTCTGACCGGTCCTACGAGAAACCAGTGCATGCAAAAGGTTCCGAAGTATGTATCGCATGTAAACAAACCGGCATTGGGGCGAATACACACGCTATCTTGCCTGCAGTCGGAACGGAAGGGGTTTGATGCAAATTAGCGACAGTCGGCGTTAAGGGGTTAAAAAAAATCCAGCCATGCAAGCTGCATTTTTGTTTGCACTAATTCGAAAATCTATTCTTTTGATAAAGATATCACAATGAAGAAGTGCTTATGTTTCTTATGTTCTCAGGCAGAATTCCCTCTGTAAAAAAAAAAAACTGTGATATGAACCGAATTGAACTTAAAACTGTGACGGCCAAACTGTGATATGAACCGAACTGTTTCTAACCCTAATATAGAGAATAAAATGTCATCAAATAAACATGTTTACTTCGGTTTAAATGGATCTCTGTCAATTTTCTTTCTAGTAATTAATATTTTAGCAGGTCTTTTATGGAACATCATCATCATCTGGAAATCAACACCTGCTTATAAACATATAACACAACACACTAAACTGAAATAATGTCTTAGATGATTGGCTCTATTTTCCCTGTCATTAGTACACATTTTATAGCTCTTTTAAAAAAGGAAACTACGAAGGAAATTATAGGAAAAATAGAAAATGCATTTCCTGCAGAAAATGCACAGGTGAATGCTCAAAGATAAAATAAACTGCAAAGCATTGCTGAAAATGCAGAAATGTCAAATTAATTGCCTGAAAAATGCCCAAATGCATTGCACTGCAGTGCTGAAAAACATGGAAGTTGAAATGTAAAAGTGGCAGAGTTGGAACCTGAACTGCATTATCTAAAAAGGAGCTAAGAGCTTTAATACACAAATAGAAAAGCTGGACGCTAAACTGTAATACTGTCAAACTGCTTAAATGAAGTCTATGCAAAAGTTCAAATAGATTGAAGAGGATTTGGAGATTTCTCCTATTCACTTATATTACAAAAAAGAAATGAAAACAGCGTAATATATATATATATATACACATAAATAAATGGTAGAAAAAAGTAAAATTTGCATTTTACTTTTTAAAGTAACCATTAACCATTTGCCATCTGAATTGTTTTTGTACCTAAAAGAAAGTTTGCAGAGATAGTAGAACTTCAAAATGGAGAGTGAGACAACAAATAGAGACAGAACGAGGGATAGACAGACACAGAGAGAGGTGCACGCACACAGAGAGAGAGAGAGAGAGAGAGAGAGAGAGAGAGAGAGAGAGAGAGAGAGAGAGAGAGAGACATACAGACCGAGAGAGACAGAGAGAGACCCTACAAGAGCACCTTGATCTTCAGCACAATTTCTCCCAGACCTAGGCCTTGATAGTGACTCTAACCCAGACAAAAATTAGCCATATCTACCTCTGAAGTTGAAAGTAACTTTGACAAAGTTGTGAACGAGAGAGAGAAAAGGCAAGAAGGGCTTTTTGGAAAGAATCAACCAAAAACCAAAAGCCAGCCTCTCGTCCACGAGTATGCCTCCACCTGCGTGGTGATACGGTCGGCTGTGTAATTTGGTAGAAAGACAATAGTTCCTACATGACACTGCTCACAACCAGGCCTGTGGATTACAATGAGTGATTTCTGGAAAGAGACATTGATATTGAGTTTTTCAAATGTATTCTTTTGGCACTTTGAGCACCACAAGCCGAGTGCCATCTAGTTTTATTATACGGGAGAGAAGGCAGACATCTCTACGACCGATATCTCCAACACTGGCCAACTTACAGCAAAACTATCTGGATTGAAAAATAGCACTACAGGTAAAAGGAAAAAAATATATAGCTTTGATTATGGGGTGAACCGTCCCTTTAACAATTAAAAAAGTAGAGAGATACAGAAACTAGCTTAAAAGTGATGCAGCAATCAGAAACGGGCAAGAACTGACGGAGGTCTAATCAGCCAATCACAATCTGCTGTGTGTCTCTGTATCTGGGGAAAGTGCTGTGTCATTGTTGAGTAGAACTGGTGACAACCCACAGAGATAATCACTGAAATATTGAACTTGTTGTACAATTTAATAGTTTGAATAATTTAAATTGAAGACCTTTTATATGTATTTATTACACACATATATATAGATTTTATTATTCACAATTTATGCACTTTAATTTATTTTCTTAATTGTTATTGTTTTATTTTAGAAATTTTATTTTTTACAAATCAGACATATAGGGATTTTGAAACTGATTTTGAAACTGTGTTCAACCTGGCTTGTTGTTTGTAAAATGTGTTCGACAATAAAGAGGGGAAAAAAAACACAAAGGGGCTACTTGACAAAAAAAAACCTTGCATCTTGTAAAAAGTTGTATCGCTGAAATCTCTTCTCTTTGAGCACCTCAAGACTTGGCTGAAGATGTACACCTGTAATGTGGGTGGATAGACACAGTGTTTTTGCTCAATACTTTTCTGTATCAATTGTGCATGACAAGTGAAAGTTGTGGTCAAAAACGTTGAATGCCAGTTCAAAGTCTTGGAAGTTTAAATGAAGTCTGAAGCTGAAAGTATGCGGAAGGATTTGGCGTTGTGAAGTGGAGTGTGTTTAAAGGATAATTCCGGCTCAAAATGAACCTAGGGGTTAATAACATATGTGTACCATATCAACCATAGTCAACCGTTCTCTGGGATATGTTTTCATGCTAATTGAATGTGTCTCTAGCTTGAAACAAGCTAGCACAAACCGGTGATTAGCACAGTCGATTAGCATGAAAACATGTCCCAGAGAACGGTCGACTCAGTACACATATGTTATTAACCCCTAGGTTCATTTTGCGCCGGAATTGTCCTTTAAGAGGATTGGAAGATATCTCCCATTGACTTACATAAAAAAATGTGAGAAACGCCTAATATTTTAGTAGAAACTAGAAAGGTAGAAATAGGAATGCAGAAGTAATAGTGGGGCAAAAAACGTACGGAAGAAAAAAAAGAACGGAAGAAAAAAAAGAACAATTAAGTTTCCTGTAAGACAATGTGTTACCAAGGCCTGAGGTAGGCCCACTGCATCATAAGTAGCAGGTACGGATAGCATTGACTAACAAACAAAACACAGTCAGTGATCTGATTCATCACTTTCACACCAGCTTTCTAAACCCACATGGGAAACAAACGTTACCATTTTTACAAAAAGCTTTTTTATCAATATATTAACAGGCCTACCCATAGATGGTTCTAATGTATCCATGGAAAAGTGTTTCTGCAACTGCAAAGCCTTTGTATAAGAGAACAGTGCTTTTTTTTTTTAAACCAATCAGATGTTGAACTCCAGCTGCTTGCTTGCACTAAGCCAATAAAGCACTGCTGTGCAGCTTGTGGAGCCAGGGGAGCTCCTCCCACCCAATGAGAATCCAGCTTTGGCACGATGGCCTGTGATGCAGCAGCTTTAGGAAGTCCAGTGCATGTGAACTGGAGAAAAGCCAAAGCAGAGTCACCAAGAGAGCAAGGTAAACAAGTTCTCTCTCTTTGTCATTCTCTTTTCCTCTCTCCTCCTTTTTCGCTCTCTCTCTGATCCTAAGCCATGGCATTCAGACCCCTTCTGTTGCTACCTTTCTCCAAGAGAGACATATAGATAGATGGATAGATACATACATACATAGAGAGAGAAAGGGAGAGTTACAAGCTGTGTACTGGTTAAAGTAAAGAGAAGGCCAGCCCAGAAATGACTGCGTCACCATCTCTGTCTCTCCTAACTACGCAGAAACAAATGTGTCTTGGGAAGGGTTTTGGCAAATCCCAGTGGCCCTGGAGGGTGAAAACAAATCACATGACACAAGAGCCACTAGCCACACACACACACACCGATTTGATCCGTTGTCTGATAGCAACATACAGCTGGATCCCCACCAGTCTTTGCCTTCATACATGCCTGCCTCTCCATGCTTACCCTTTCCTTCGACTCCATCAAGAGTTAACCACAAAGTAGGCCAGCAATCAACAGTTCGAACACAGACACATATATGTACGTATGTACGTATGTCTGTAGTGACATATAAATTGTTAGCCTCTTGACTTGAATTCAACAACGAACTTATCCTTTCGTTTTTTTTTTACGGTTGCTGTAACGTCCACCTGGCTGCATCTGCGCACAATCCCATATATTGGTGTATTAAACGTCTAATACTGTTTCATAATAGGCGAGACGCCACCATGCATGATTGTATTCACACCAATGTAATCATCCAATCATAGTTCTTAAGGTGGAAAAAAAAAAAAGCAATGTTCGAACACCTTGATAATTCTCGGCAAAACATTCTTGACCAAGCTTCGCTGTGATATTAAGAACACTCCAGAATATTCTTTTGTTAACCCCCGTGTCGCACCTCTGCCCACACAAACCACACACACCTTACCATGCTATCAGAACAAGACCTAGAAAAACTATGTCAGACAACAGCATCCATGTTGAAACTCCCGATACCAGCCCACAGGACCTACACAGCACACAGACACACACACACACACACACACACACACACACACACACACACACACACACACACACACACAGACATACATATAGTAGCGACAGGCAGAGCAGATCAAAACTACCAAGGAGGAAGAGGAGGGGAAAGACGAGGTTGTCCGAAACCATTGTGTCGACTTCAGGTGAAAAAACTCGATGACTCTGGGCTTCTGTTATCTCAGCTTCTGTTTCTCCTGACATGAAAAAGTGACGTAGCAACTAATCCAAAATCTCTCTCTCTCTGTCTCTCTCTCCGACTTGCTCTCCCTCCCTCCCTGTATCTCCCTCTCTCCTGTTCTGCCTGCCTTTCAAACACACACACTCTTTATTTTCATCTTGTTTCAACGGCAGAACTGCTATTACACTGCTACTAGAAGCAAACACACATACAAAGCAGAACCCACACAAATGCATATGTACGTGCCAATGCACGCACAGCCGTGCACATGCGCGTATGATCACGCCATCCCTCTTTCCGAGTGTGACGCAGCACTTAATTCTCTGTGCTTTCATACAACTGTTGTGCATACACAACGCAACTTTTTGATCAAGCTGAAAAACACACTTGCTAGCTGCCACACAAGGCAAGTGAGCATGAGCAGACTCCAGTTAAAGGGAACCCTACCACCATGGCTCCCTCTCCCCCACTCTGTGACGTTGCTGTGCCCCCATTTCCCCCATCCTCCCATATCATTGGGTCTCTCTCACTCTCCGCTGCCCTCCTCTCTGGCGCACTCCTCTCTGCTCTCGGCTAGAGACGCACCGGCTCCTCTGTCTGTGAGGCTGAGCTGACTGAGCCTCCTCGATCACCTGACAAGCCACTGCTTTTAAAGGCACATCACCAGCATGTGTATCAGTTGCATAAGCGCTCAGATTGTCTTTTGGCTCTTTAAAAAAAACAAATACAGTCTAATGAGGGATACTATTCATCTCTGAATCTGCACCAAAGGGAATATTTACATGGTGCTCGGTTTACATTGTGATGTGATGCTTTTGTAATACCCATACATTGGTTACTACAGTGATTTCTGATGCAGAATACATGCTGTTCCTTATTCAATGTTACTACTTTTGACTTCCAGAGTGGAACAAGCATTTATACATAAAAAAAAAAAAAAAAAAAAAAAAAAAAAAGGTCTACAGTGTGAGGGGATTGACTGTCACAATCACACTCACTACCACGTGTACTTCCTCTTTCAGTTCCTGGCACTTCCTACCACAGCTCTGGCCTAGAGGAAATGCAGAGAACAGTTTTATCCTCCGCTTCTGTTCAAACAATACTGTTATTCAGCTAAACGTATCATGAATCTTGTTAAAAGGGGAAAAATAAAAATAAAAAGTAGTATAAAAAAAATAGTATATTATCTAGGCAAGCCAGGAATTTAGCGGTTCCTTTAAAAAGGACTGTGTTCCAGCTTTATAAATAGTCTGTTTTGGTTAGGTCAAACAAGAGCTGAGTTTATTTTTATTTTTTTAAAGACATGAGTCTCTGCCATTTTTATCTGATTGTTTACATACCTTAATCAGATGATTCTTCATTTGCATAAAAATCAGACTGATGAAGCTGTGGGAAGATAAAAAGGAAAAAAAAAAACTTTTTAGAATGCAAAACCAAAACATAATACCCTAAAGACAAACATTGGAATGATCCAATTTGACTTATAACATGAATGTGAGTCATGACAAATGTGGAACACTCCATTAGACAATAACCTTTGGCTGAAGTTCAAATCAGGAAACATACACTATGAATGGTTTCCCCACTATCACCATCCATAATTAGTCCGGGGAAAGGTCAATCCAATGAAAAATAATGTTTGTTTCGGTCATGGTAGTTGGCCTTAAATCTGCCAAATTAGCCATTTTGTGTTAGAGTAGCTTCTGCTGCAAGTAAGAGGAACAAGCTTGGTTCTGTCTCTTTTATGAGCTTGTCTGTTCTAAACAAGGCTGTGCTTATTAGGTTTGTCTGCATTGCTGAAGCATAAAGTCCTCTTTATGTGCTAAGCTGAAATAAAAGCTTTGTCACAATAAACAAAAGGTAAACAAAGTTCCCAATTGTGCCAACTTACCACTTCACCTAGTGGGTTCATAAATTATTCAGTTTTTTTTTTTCTTCCAAACTTGGAACAACACTTCCACAGGGGACAATGTGTATCCAAACATCATAACTATTAGCTCGAACTCAGGGGAACGACAGTAAACTAAGTTTTGAGAATGTTTTCTATGGTGCCGTGCTGACTCACTGATAACCTAAATCTTGTAGTTTACACGAGGCACACATGCACCATCCCTCTCTTTTGATGTATTAAATGTTTCAGTATCCTCCAGTTACAGGTCTCATCATGCATTTGAATTTCATGTGGCTGTACATTTTCTCCCCTAAAGCACTTGTAACCTACTAATTTGCCACTGGAACCAGAGGATATGGAGCCCACAGCTTCACCTTACAAGACTGAGAAAGGAGAGAGCATCGGCAAAAGAATCAGCTTTCACCCTCAAGCTATATGGGAAATGTAAGGGATCTCAGGGATCAAGGCATGTTGGATGGTATTGATTTGAGGATTCAGGTCTATGTTCTCCTCTAGGATGAAGATGTCCTATTTTTGCACATCTGTCACACTTGACTGTTTCAGATCTTCAAACAAAATTGAATATCATACAAAAATAACCTAAGAAAATATTTTCATGGTGCAAAAAAAATCCAACACCAATTTGCCCCCTTAGTTACTCATTCAACCAATGAACCAAATTGAATTGATAACTGGGTTCAATTAGACCAGACACAATCAGGCTTGATTACTGCCAGCCCTGGTGAATCAAAACATCACTAAAATAGCAATGTGAAGTTGGCTAAAAGGTCTAAACAAGCAGCACAGTATGACGCGTGCGATCAAAAGAAATTCCAGGCGAGATGAGGAAGAAAGTCCATATCAAAGCCCTTTCTAAGGCTCTGGGACTCTGCCAGCGAACCACAGTGAGAGCCATTATCTCCAAATGGAGAAAACTTGGAAGAGTGATGGATCTTCCCAGCAGTGACTGGCCTACAAAAATCCCTTCAAGAGTACAATGACAGGAACAGGAAGTCACAAAAGAACCTAGACAAACATCTAAGGAACTGCAGGCCTCGCTCGCCTCAGTTAATGTCAGCAATCATGATTCCACGTTGACAAAAATATCTGCGCAAAAAAAACAAAATGGTACCAATGGGAGAGTTGCAAGGCGAAAACCACTGCTTACCAAGAGGAACATAAAGGCTTGTCTCGAAAAAAACACAGTGATGAGCCGCAAGCATTTTGGGATAATGTTCTGTCGACTGATGGGTCCAAAGTAGAACTTTTTGGATGACGTGGCTTCCGTTACATCTGGCGTAAAGCTAACAATGCATTATACAATAAGATCATCATACCAAACATTGTGGTGGTAGTTTGATGGTGTGGCGATGCTTTGCTGCTTCAGGACCTGGGCAACTTGCCATAATTGGTGGAAGCATCAATTCTGCTGGCCAACAGAAAATTCTGAGGGAGAGTGTCTGGTCATCAGTCTGTGATCTGAAGCTCAAGCTCAACTGTGTTATGCAGCAAGACAACAAGACAGCAAGAAGAGCAAGTCTACCTCTGAATGGCTCAAAATAAACTAAATTAAGCACCGATTTGTTTTTCTTTCTCAGCCCGGATACTGAAACCTGGGCTTTGGCTATCGGCCGACCGATCTGATACCAGTGTTTAATTAATAAGCTGCATGCCTCACTGGGCTGGGATCACTCTTTTATGAGTAAGACAACATCGAGCTTGATTTAAACATTTCTTTCCTAGCTATTTTAGTCAGTATCGGCCCTAAAGTCGAAATTAGTATGGGATCTGTGCATCCCTATTTTGGCCGAGTCAAAGTCCTGACTTACATGATATAGGTGTTGGATTACTTTTTTCCTTCAATAAATGATCATTAAAAAAACTGTATATTGTGCTGACTAAGGCTGCCTTTGTATTATATTTAATTTTGTTTGAAGATCTGAAACAGTTAAGTATGACAGTTAGAAAAATAGAAGAAATCAGGAAGGGGAAAATACTTTTTCACAGCACTGTATGCAATCCTATGCAAGCTAACTACAATAACACTTAGGAATATGAATGCAAGTTGAGCAAGTTGGTTTGGTGCTCCATTTCCTGCTACGAAGATTGGATGAAAGATTTACATTTTAAAAAATGCATTGCTTTGCACGCTATATAAAATAACTGGCCCATTTAATGTGCATCTTATATTCAACGCTGTCATATGCCCGTGACAGTACTACTACTGTATATCCATATCCAATCACTACAGATATTCAAGTGTTGTTGATAACTTGGGAATTATTGCTTTTCCCAACATACTGCACCCTGAGGCCTCTAACAAAAATAGGAGGTTTTACTGTGACAGTGGTTTGTGCTTATGCTGACAGAGACGGTACAGCTTTAAAAGATACATTCAAGTGCTTCGGTCCTTCCTGTCTGCTATTTATGCTTCTCATCCAGTGGGTAGTGTGTTAATTTTAGCTATGTCATCTATCAGCCATGCCTGTTCCACTTCCTAAACCTTAATCTCCCTTTGAAAAGGTGCCTCGTCAGCTCCATTGATATTGTTTTTGGCTGTATTGGGAACAATGGGCATAGCTCCTAAATGCACCCACACATACATTTATGCAAAAAGATATAACCTTCTTAAAGTGTTTAATTGAAAGTAAACAGTGTCATCTTTATCTGGTATTACCTGGTTCAGTGGTTCTGCAGATACCACTCAGAAGAATGCAAACAGGCTCTCTCTGGGGATGTCAGCACGCGTTGCAGCATCATTCACTGTATAATGAAAAATAAGTCACTGAAAGCTTTATTGTCAGCAGGTCCTGAGAAAAACCCACCACGCTACCAAGGGAATTAAAATGTTTCCCCTGTGGCCGGGTTGGCTCAGTGGTAGAGCAGACGCACATATACTGAGAGGTTTATGCCTCGACGCAGAGGTCCAGGGTTCGAATCCGACCTGTGACGATTTCCTGCATGTCTTCCCCCTTTCTCACCTAGCTGTCCTGTCAAAAATTAAAGGCAACAAAAAAGAAAATGTTTCCCCTAAGCTCAGCCGTTTCTGGCATTACAGTGTTGGACAAAGTCAGAGAAAAGTACATTACGGGACACTGTAATTTTGGTTGTATGTACAGTATGTATGACTGCTGAATATTCACTTATATCTTTTTGACAATAATTGATATAAACAGTGGGCACTGTTGTACCATTCGTCTTAGATGTTGCTGGCTGCGATTGCTGGGACGTGTACTGGCTCTTACCTTTCACAAGAAGACAAACGTAATACCTGCTTTATCTCTGTGAAAAGACAAATAGCAATATTTATCTGGAAGGCAACCAATATCAATTTTCAAAGCTTACGTTTATTGTTTTGGTTCTATTCGCCAATATATTTATGTCCTTAGAGCCCAGTCTATCACACTATTAACTAACAACATTTTCTCTTACTGTGCCACTGAAGTAGTCAGCAAATCAATCGGTCAGCCGACTGCAGTGGGTTTGATGTTTTGATGTCGGGCCAAAGCACAACGATGGATGTGCCAGTCCTCCTGTTCACAATGTTGACACAAAGCACAAGATTGAATATAAACATGCATTCCACCCGCTCCCATGTAGTTACTGCTGTTTTACCCTCACTCTGTAGTGTTCACTTATAATAATCGGACTCATTCCAAGAACATGGTTTCTGACAACTTCATGCTCTGTAAAAGATCTTAGCCTGCACAAATACACCACCCTGTGTTAAGTAAGAGTATTGCTTTTGGAGGGTTTGTTTACATCAGGAATAAAAAGTGCGTATGACATAGAAACCTCTGGATGGATAGATGAAGCTGAGTCAAGGCACTGGCCCAGCAGGCGCACGCACTTTGGCTTTACAATTAATTCTAAAGACAAATGAATTAAATTTGTCTTTAGAAAGAATCAATAGAAGAAAAAAAATGTAAATAAACTTTTTTGAAGGAAAATCTATTTCTGCAAATGAACAATGGGGAAAACAATATTAGATCATTTTAACTTCAGGCCTATATGCGGCAAAATGCTGTTAAATTAAGTGATAAGTAGTTTTACATTCCTTTATGTTACAATTTAAATAAAGTATCAGCTGGAAATGGCACTACGCACAGTATGACACACTGACAGGTGCAACAACACAATCAAAAGTCAGTGCACTATAATTTAAATTTCCTGAGAAAGTAGCTACAATATAGTTTTTCTCATGATTGTTTTTTATTTTTTGTTGAGAAAACAGTTTAAAGAAATTTCCCTCCTCTGTAACTTTAAACTTAGTAACCTGCTACTTGTACTTTTGACATTAAGGGATCTAACAAGTTGAATCAAATATATTCCAAGTCTAACAGACTAAAATTAATAAAGACAATAACAACATCTACCACACAAATTAAATCATTACGCAGTACAGCATGGATGCAAAGAGCACTCACTTCTGAGGTAAACTGAAGTGCGCAACATCCTCCTGCAGCAAGCATCCAGCACACCTCTCCATCCCACCCTGCTGCTCTGGCTCCGGAGAAAAATGAGGCACAAATCCCCCAGACATGTTTTATAAGGAAGCAGCTGAGAGCAAATGTCTCGCTTGTTTCCGGGTAACGTTGGAAACAACGCTGGAAACTGCGCACTACGTCGCAATAGGCTAATCAAATCATGGCCATGCGCATTTCTCACTCGCCTTTATAAAATACGTTTGAACAGTTTCAATACAAATTATACAATAAAAAAATGAAGCATGAAAATTGCAACATTAGAAAACATCATACGGTACAAGGACAACAGTAAACAAAAGACGCACGTTACTAATACAGCCGACCGCGCGCACTACAGAAGCACTACACCTGAATCCATATGCATGATGGTAACGTTATTTTATCCACTGGAGCAAATCACGTTCTAGCTGGATGTAAATAAACACTCTCTCTCTTGAAAAGGGCGATGACTTACTATACCGACAGCGCCTCTTTCATCGCAACAGGTCGTCCGTGTTCAAACTATTTCAAACTATTTCTACTCCGTCATTAGCTGTCATTAGCTCCCATTAACCTGCCATTATCGAATCCAGAGTGGTCCCTTGCTCTAATGAAAAATACTGGCCATCGACATATTCACAGCGACACAAACAAGCCACGCCCACCAACACACACCACCGTTTCCTGATTGGACGTCGCTGCGAAATGCGTCAACAGGATCACGTGCTTTTGACGCAGGTTTACAAAGGGCGCACAGTCGAAACAAGAGGATCGACTTCCCTGTACTTCCGGTTTAAGCTGAACTTCCGTTTCTTTCCTCTTTTAGGAAAACAAATGTATTATCAAGCTCATACAAGTGATTCTATCTATCTATCTATCTATCTATCTATCTCTCTCTCTCTCTCTCTCTCAACTGTATTCTTGAAAATGCTAATTTACTTGCAATGTTATTGTTCATTATGAACAATAACAGTGCAAGTAAATTAGCATTCAAGAATACAGTTCACTAACCTGCTAGATTACATTTCCTTTCAAATAAGTAAACCACAGGGAGATGAACAAAGAAGAGAAGTTGATTTTGTGGGCTTAACCCTTGGGTTGACTTCGGGTCACATTGACGGGTTTTCAATTTTTGTTTTATAATAGGAAAATATAGGACGTAGAAATAAAAGCTGAAAATGTGTAGAAGAAAAATTTAACAATTTAAATCGTTGGAAAAAGCAAATACAAACTGTGGAAAAAAAGGTGTCAAAACGTATAACAAAAGGTTTGACAGAAAGACAACAAGGGTTAAGCTGTTTCCATCAACAGAAAAGTAAAATCTTAGCTTAATGTGGATAAGTAGATAAAGTGTCTAAATCTAAATCAGATTTAGTTCAATTATAGGGTATGCTAACTAATAGGGTATGACACCTTTATAAATAAATTATACACATCTTAATGGTACATTTGCACCCTTAGGCACCTAAATTAAAATGCTCAAAAAGGCACTGACGACCTGGTTTCAAAAGTACTGTCTATACAATTTGATATTTATTACTAAATAAGCAATAATCACACAAACAGGGAACTACACCCATTTTAGACATGCTATTCCTGTGGTCAAGGACATAATATTATTAAACATGAACTGTCTCCCCAATCCAAAAACTAGATTGCAAAAACTCACATTTGTGATGTCATCAGTCTGCAACTGCTGCATTGACAATAAATCAGCAAAGATGTTACAACTTAAACTGATAGAACCCAGGGGAATTTTCTGAGTATATGGGTACAATTCCAGAACTGAGAATACAATAGAATAAAGCTCATTTGGGTATAAAAAAAACAAACATTCTGTGGGTAAGGCTTGGGCGATCTCAGAAATACATGTCATCACCTTTTCCAGCTGAAACCTGCCCACTTCAGAACACCAATAAAAGCAAGGACAAAAACATAAATAGCCTACAGAAATGTCTAATTTGATATAACCCACATTGTTCTAACTTTGGCAGAAAAGTGTGTCTTCATGTAGGACCCCAAAGAGAGAAGCTGATGAAGAACAGAAGGACTAATTAACATGGAAAACAATCTCACGTGTACTAAATGTCTGCAACTGGAAATGTATGATCTTAAACCATTATGTACCCTTCATTTAGCTATGGGCATATACAATAATAAAGTAACTCTGGAAGTATGTACAAGTAATTCCAAATCTTTTATTTACCCACCACCGGATTTCATTACCTCAAGTGCGGTTTTTGTTCAAATTTATGTAATTAATAATAGTGATTTCCTAACTTCATACATTTTTTCCTAATACACTTTCTATTAATGTATGGTGTACATAGTATTTAGTAATTTCACAGCGTCATTTTGTATACAGTAGATGCTCATAAAATATATAGTATTCTAATTATTTAAGGTCATTACATTTACTTTGGATCTGTTCGTTGTACTTCTTTTTGTTGCTGTAACTATTCTGTTTCTCTGCATGTGCTCAATTAAGTTGAGCTTATCTCATCTTTTTCTGATCTTCCTTTACATACATTTTATTTTCAAATTGCACATAATACAATATACTAAACTTTATTTATATAGCACTTTAAAAATTAAAACTGTGGTTGGGATATTTCTTAAAATTATACAAATTGTTTTCAGTTTGCTTTTTATTTGTTTCATTTCAATTTGACTTTGCTGTTTTCAGTTTGCCCCTAGTTTGGCCTTAAGACCACAGCAGGGGGCATCCTAACCCAACAATCATATTCAAACTTCACTTTCCTCTGTATGCGTCACTCCATCTAAGGTTTGGATCATTTCAACGTGGGCTGATGTAAATAATTTGCAGGATGTTGTGTGTGTGCTTGTTTCAACGTGTGTAAATTTTTTAATAAACATGTCAGTTTAAGTATTGAGAGGCCACTATCCCACGCTTTTTTTCATCAGCCTGATAAATTATATTAAATTATGTACTAAGTCAGCTTTATCAATAAATTATCATTAGTATACAATCAACTACATGGTCTACAGTTTACTACAGGGTGTGATGTGTGGACAGTTGCATCACTGGAAAGAAAAAAAAAAAAAAAAAAAAAAAAGACAATGCCTTCCAGATTGTTTCCAGCAGATGTTGGTAATAGACAACGACAGCAAGGAGCTATGTGCAGGAAACAGACGGGATATCAATTTAAGTTTCCGTTGTCGTTTGCCATTTAGGTGTCTATGGAAACAAAATATTTAATTTGAGCTTTTCAATTTCCATCATTCATTCATTAGTATATTCATTTCTTTGATAATGCAGCCCTAAATCCCTCAGTCCCTTACTTTAATAGTGATTTTAGTCATGTTGGATAGTTAGACTCCTTATAATAATACCCTAGGAGGGGAAAAAAACATAATATAAAGTATTGCCTCATACCACATATGACAATAACCTGCAGTTTATTAACAACAAACACATTTTGTGGTGACTTTTTATAAGGGTTGAAAGTGTCATTACATAAGCATTGATTAAAAACCCACTGGCCTTTGACACATCTGTCTGATAGTTACAAGTAGGATGTGTCTGGTCACTCCCTCATGCGTCAGTGGGGCCCCATATTTGTCTTACAGTGGGCCCCTCCCTTAATGTGGATCCCAGCTTTGAAATTGCATAGTACATTTCCCATGATGCATGCTTTTATTTTTTTCAAAGTATGTGAAAGTACATTACATTTCTCACCAGATGTCACGCATTTTGGATTGTGAGAGAATGTCTATGTGAGTCTGGGTGGATGCATACGGTTGTGTTCATGCAAGGGTGTTGTTGCACGAGAAGAAAAAAAAAAAACCCTTTCACTGCTGCCAAAGTTTCAAAAACATAAATCATTTCATCAGGTTCAAGTGGAGTACATTTCTGAAACTTCCTCTTCCTCTGAAACTCTTCAATGTATTGCTTTGCTTATGAATTAGTCGATTGGTTGGTTCTTTAAGTCTTAAAAACCTAAAACAGGTTAAACAGCTAGAGTTGTGTTAATTGATTCCAGGTCAGCGTTTTGAACACAGATCTTGGACGGGATATTTTGTTAGCTTGTGTACTGATTTAGATATTTATCCCTGATTGACCTTCCTGCTTTGATACCGTGTGTATTTCAGCCTGTGTAGATTCACACAGCCATTTGTTTAGCTATTTCACAGACCACTAAGTGATTAAATTGTCCACAATAATTAATTCTGACAACTGTTTTGTTTACTCTTCTCCACAGTAACAGTATTGCCTACTTACAGATGTATGTAGTATAACTTTCTTTCCAGGCTAAGATCTAAGCACGCAGCCAGTTATCCAGTCACTCAGCTCTATCTGAAGACACTTAGACGGCATTAAGCTATCATATTAGCACTTATCTGTTTACTAAGTATTTGAGGACGTCTGGAGACTTAGCTCTATAAATGTGCTACCTCTTCATTTTTAGTGGCTGTAAACCACATTTTGTTTATGTAAATGATGTAGCACACTGCTTGTATGAAAGGAGTTGCTCCTAGTGACAATACACCTTTTTCACGGCAGACTTTTTGACTTGTCACAGTAGGAAAAACACAGGTGAAACTAATTTAGTTAACAATGGCTCAGTTCCATCAAGTGTCCCAGTGAAAGGGACAGTTAGCCAGCACGCACAATAGACCTTTTTCACGGCAGACATGTTGACATGTCATAGTAGGAAAAGCACAGGTGTATTCAAAACCATTAATGATGGCTGCATTCCACTAAAGGAGAGGCCCTGGTATTGTGCATGCAGATAGCCTGTTTACACGCACGTTAGACATTTCCCTTCGTTTGTGCCCTTCGTTTATACGCAAACGGAGAATTCGCCTCTGAAAACGATTCTTTCTAAAAACTCCGGCCAGAGTGGAGATTAGGGCTGGGCGATATGGACCAAAAGTCATATCCTGATATATTTTGGCTGAATATCGATATACGATATATATCCCGATATTTTTTCCGCAAAGTGAGAGCTTTGAGAGATGTCACAAGTAGTTTCATAGAAACCGGCTATTTCAGTGAACAGTTGCAAAATCAAATGAATAAATAATAACGTGGTTCATGATTTAATGCTCAGCTGTTAAACAAATAATAAAATCTAAACATAAATACTGTATAACAAGGTGGTGTACCTTTTTTGAAATCAAAGCTCCATAAGGTGCACATTTTAATAAATAAAAATCTTAAATAAAAAACCTATAAAATAAAAGAGGCCAATCCAAAAGGAGTCAGCAGCTTGCTTGGAGCAAGGATCAAATTTGAAATATATCGATATATGCAATATGGTCTAATTCCATATCTCATTTCTAAATATATTGATATATTTTTTTTATCGATATATCGCCCAGGCCTAGTGGAGATTTGGGAAAACTTTGTTTGCACGTTTGCATGTAAACTGAGACAAACAGAGGCAGCCAAGGAAGTGAGGAAGAGAAGAGAGAGGAAGTGATTCGTTGCTGTTGTTGCTATTTTTAGGATTCTGATTGGCTAATGTTTTCTTGAGCTTCTCATTACACTGCCACCTACAGGTTTGGCTTGCTCTTGTCGGCATATATACACGGGTACGTGTAACCGAACACTTTTCTGAAAACTGACAGCTGTGCACAATGTTATTTTTTAAAACTGAGAGGTTAAAATATCCGTTTATGAAAATAGCCGGCCACGTGTAAACATAGCATGAATCACTGAAATAGCTTACTGGGACACTTGAGGAAATTGAGCCATCCTTAAAGGTACAATATGTAACATTTCTGCTTTAAAATGTCTAAAAATGACCATACCTATGTTATATATTTTTATGAGTTGTGTTCTTACACTATCCCAAATGTTTCCACCAAATGTCAAACCCAGAGAAATCTGTTATTTTATTTTCAGACACGGCACGTTTCCTTCGCCACTGACGTATTCCCGTCAGTGGCGTCATATAACCTTTCACCCTCCAGTTACTCTAACTTCCGTCAGAACACTGGCACCAAGATGATACGCTCAGGAGTAATTGTAAATCCTACAATTTCACAGAAAAAAAAATACTTGTAACCGCAATACTGCTTTTTTTTGCCATACAGCATCATTTTGTGATTAATTACATCCCACTTTTTATCACAGTAATACAACAGAGACCTTATCTATTTTGAAAGTTCAATATCGATACCACCTTGACGTTACTACAATGTGCTAGCTAACTAACGTTGATGCTAAAGCTTTGTGGGTAACATTATGAGGTTACAACATCGTTCAACACGTTAATAAAGTTATTTTTAGTATGACTGTTTCGACCACAGCTAACAGGACTGAGCTAACCCACGAATAACTTCACTAGTAACGTTAACGTTAGCTGTATAGATAGACGATTAATCTAATGCTAATTTAGCCAAAGTAGCACACCCCGGTCTGTCTGCCTCACTCCCCCGGCGCAGACTCAGTCGGGATGACAGCTGACAACAGCCCCGGGACATATAGCTAGCTAGTTACAGTTAGCCCACAGTAAGCTATCAGCCAGCTACTTTCATTACAGCAACCCCCGGCCAGAACTTATCTCCAGTGCCTGGCGCTTACGACGCTAACGGCAGTTTAATTAAACGTCGGGAAACAGACTATATCAGACCCAGCACCGAATTTCTCCCCCCTTCGCGTTTAGCTGTCTTTACAGTTAGCTAAATTAACCCGACAAAAGGTGGGTTAAGCACCAAAACGAAAAGTTAAGATTACTGAAAAGTGAAGGGGAGACCATTCCGGTCAGCTGGGAGATGTTCTGCTGCTGCACAACAGGCATCGACCGTCCTGGCTCACTATCGCGGAGATTTCCCCGACAATCCCCACCCACATTGTCTCTCAGCCTCGTTTAGTAGCTAGCTAGCGTTACAACAAACCCCGTCCGCCCCGGTGTTGAAACCATCCAAAAGGTAACATTGATATGTGAAATATTTTGTGCTTTAGCTGCTGGCTACTGTTAGCTTGCTGGCTCACTAGCTAACTGGTCAGCTACAAATAAAAATCTAATCAAGAAAAACAATTATGTTGGGGAAACTGCAGCTATTTTATTACAGTAACATGAATAAACGTAACGTGAATACACTTGAATGGTTAAACTCGTCCGTGAACTGATGCATTCTAACCATTGACATATATACAATGGACCAATAGACCCCGTTGCTCTGGAGGGAGACCAGTGAAGGCTATTAGAAGCACTTTTCCGGTGATCACTTGCTTTACTGCGCAGCCTCCAACTGACAGAGACAACGTAAATGTGACGTGAGCAACGTGTCTGAAAGTTGTAAGTCTTCTGGTAGCTGTGACAAGAGAAATCTCAATAATTTCCAATCTTACAGAGACGGAGAGTGTAGGTATATGTAAGGAGATAACATAAGCACAGGCTAATTATTGCTAACTAACAGAACTAAGAGAAGAGATCATATTTCTCCTGTATTAGCTTCTCTGCATTGGCTTCCAGTGAAATATAGGATCGAATTTAAAATCCTCCTCCTGACTTACAAAGCTCTAAATGGTCAAGCACCATCATACTTAGAAGAGCTCATAGTACCTTATTGTCCCACTAGAGCACTGCGCTCCCAGAATGCGGGGCTACTTATGGTTCCTAGAGTCTCTGGAAGTAGACTGGGGGCCAGGGCCTTCAGCTATCAGGCTCCAGTATTGTGGAACCAGCTCCCAGTCTGGGTTCGAGGAGCAGACACCGTCACCACATTTAAGAGTAAACTGAAAACCCTCCTCTTTGATAAAGCTTATAGTTAAGGAGTGAGGAGTTGCAGCGTCCGCCTAACCCGGCCCACCTGCTTCTCCTCATAGTCATCAGTTATATATAATGTATAATTAATAATCTAGCGAGAGTAGAGGGAGGCAGGCCAGTACAGCCCGATCCGGTTGGGGAGAGTTCTAGCCCGACCAGGCACCTCTCTTTAACCTGCCTCTCTTAAGTTATGCTATTACAATTCTAGACTGCCGGGGAGGCTGTTCCTCCCTAAGACACACTGAGCTGCTCTCTCATCTCTACTTGTTACTTTTGTATGCATCCTGTCCAAGAAATGCTTGCTTGTTACTAATCTAGCTCTGGGGAGTTTACTCCCCGGAGTCCTTATGTTTCTTCTTTCTTCCTTATGTTTCTTCTTTCTTCCGGGAAATGCCGAGAATCGCAGAGCATAGCTCTGCGATTCTCGGCATTTCCCGGCCGCATCCTGCTGCGTCCTGCTGCATCCTGCTGCACCCGCCGCACCCACCCGTGCTCTGCAGCGCCACGTCACATCCCGCAACGCCCTGCTGTGATGTTCCTATGCACAGAGTAGTCAGGATCCGGTATAGGAGACTGCACTACTCAGTATGACACGATGTGCCCTGCTATGACATGAACTTCCACGATAACCTTCGAAGTCACTGTGACTTCTAATGTGACTGTTATCACCACTGTTCATCACGCCCCCAACCGGCCCGTCAGACACCGCCTACCAAGAGTCTGGGTCTGCCGAGGTTTCTTCCTAAAAGGGAGTTTTTTCTTGCCACTGTCGCAATAGCCACTGCTAATGCTTGCTCTTGAGGGAATTACTGTAATTGTTGGGGTTTTGGAATTTATAGAGTGTGGTCTAGACCTACTCTGTCTGTAAAGTGTCTCGAGATAACTTTTGTTATGATTTGATACTATAAATAAAATTGAATTGAATTGAACATGCTAGTTAACATTAGTAATTAAACCTAAACAGCTAATGTAAGTCGAAACTGCCTGCAAGCTTTTCCTGTAGTGTACGGTAATTCCTCTACTGTGCAACAGTAAGTCACTTGGTTATGACACAATCGTTAGCTTATTTTTACAAAAACGTCTCCTACGGAGCTATAACGTGAGGTACAAGGTAATGGAGCCTTTTATACATTGTCGTGTTTCTTTATAAATAAACAATGGACAAATAGAGTCTTTAAACGCTTCAGATGTAAAGTTATTCGCAGTCAAGTGACGCAAAAAAAAAATCACGGTCAGTGTAATGCTAACAAGAGGTGATCCCTTCGTAGCAACAAAATGGCGCCATCGGAGGTTCGCGTTCTGAAGCGAAGCTTACCCCCTTGATTCTAACCGGCAGCGAAGGTGTTTAACACTAAAAACTCCCATAATTCCACGCAACTTCCCAACGTCATCAAAAATCCAGTTTTACCGTCCATTGTTTTGGTTGAGAGACCCCTAGCGGCAGAAAGTTACATATTGTACGTTTAAGGTTATCAATTTCGGCTGTGCTTTTCCTACTATGACAAGTCAAAATGTCTGCTGTGAAAAAGGTCACATACTGGTACTTCGCTAAAACTCAAGGCTGCGCCCCCTTTCGGGGGATAGAAAACGGACGGTCCCATAGAAGTCAATGCAATTTGACGTGTGTTTGGATCATAATTTTGACAAATTTGTGTGGACTTTTTTCTTGTTAAACAGATGGTTTGTTTTATACACATGTCTAATGTTTATATTGTGACCTTGCCTGAACCTGAGCATTCACAATACCTTAATAAACTAAGTTTGATCGCCACTGGTCTGGTCTATACCCTGGAGCCAAAGCCCATCTATCAGGATCTATATTAGGGCATTATGGCAAAAGGACAAATCGAAGACAGGTTTTTGGATGTATTGTTGGTGCAACGAACTACTCAGCAACCTTTCGGCATAGTTATTAATAAAAAACTGTTTGTTTAAAGTAAAAGTTTGGAGCGTTATGCTGGAACTCGGGATTGTTTTCCCCTAAAAGTGGGCGTGAAATCGGTTAGTGACATTCTATGACGTTGCGCCGGTTGTGTCCATAGACTGTATAGTCTATGGTTGTGTCCATAGTGTATACATCTATGGGTTGTGTCCCGCAACGTGGAACTAGCTCACCTAAATGGAATGCAGGCTCTATTAATGTAATCATGTGCATCTCCTACTATGACAAGCCAAAAAGTCTGACCTTTTGGTCAATTAACCATTAAGTTTATCACCCAACTCTGCAGTTCCCCTAAGCTCTGCTGAGTGTTTTAGGATCTTTCAGCTCATTGTTCTGGTTTTATCTCTGCAACTTTACTGTTTTCAAGCAGCTGCAGGCAACAAAAAATCTACACATTAACCCACTGTGCTACCTAAACCACCAGCACCAAACAGCACACAAAGTTAGCTGGTGAGCACCATGAAGCACTAGCAGCGCCATGCCGCTCATGTATGAGCATACATTCACGTCACAGAGGTAACCATCAGTAATTAGCAATGTCTGAAAACTCCAGAAAGACCGTTTAAAAGCACTTACCGCTGTTCTGAGGAATTTTCTGAACCCATAAAAGACTCTAACCACCGGGATGAAACCATACCGTCCGCTGCACAGTAAAACAGATGTTTAACCTGTTTTCAAAGTGGCGACTCAGGTTGGCTACCTGTCCAGGTGCATGGTAGGCTATCTGTCTGGCTGCCATCTTTGTTTTGATTGGCAAAGAGAGGCGCAAGTCGGGAAACTGTTAAAAAGGGCTTTCGTCATTTCAGCGGAGTTTTTTTTTTAGATTGTTAGAAGAGTCTTGAAATTCTGGAAATACATTGTTTTTTTAATGACCTGTTTTTCAAATATCACCAGTTAGTCTAATTATCTTTTAGAGACCGATGGTAACATAAGCCTATTTTAATACTTCCACTAAAAGTTAGTGGAGGCCAAAAGCAGAGCTAAAAGAAGAGACAATATTGGACTTACATATCCACCAGGTAGCCAGATACCATAGGCCTACTTCAAGCGTATGCTAATGTTGCTCCATATCTGCTGGATGTGCTAATAGGCGACTGTTGGCTAATGGTGGCTAAAGATTGCCATATCAAATTAAACGTGATTTGTTTACAGCTTGTTTCTGTTGCCCCCAAGTGGTCAGAATTAGCTACCGCACGTTTAAACCATCACTGTTTTAGATATAATAACAAATATTTTTGCTTTACTGATTTAACTATTATACTGCTTAACCTGGTAGAGGCTTTCTTCCTTTTCCAGCTTGGATTGACAAACAAAAGGAGAATGTCAAGACTTCCCCGCATGTGGACCTTTGTATCTATCTTCTATCTTGTATTGCTCTGGTAATAATGCCCATAAAAATCACTGTAGGCTATATAATGTAATTATACAGTGGTAAAACATGTCAACAGAGATTCTCTTGCCTAAGTTTCAGAGAGGTCATGTTGTCTTCACAGTTTTCCAGTCAGTATCAGCACCATACGTGATGTTCCAGAGAGGAAAGAAGTTAGTGAACATTCCTTATTGTAGATTTCCCCTGCTGGAGCAGGAAACTCAGCAAGATGAGAGACTATGTCACAGACAATTATGAGGAGTTTTAAAATTGTAGGTTTCAAACCCATTTTAATGCAAGATCAAAAACTTGATGGACTCCTTTGCCTAAACTGCCTTCTGGCATTCCTGTAAACTTTTCATGAACCTGAAGGTTGATGAGCTTTTCATTTTCATCACAGGCTCACCCTGCAGACCCCGCCTCCTGGCCTCAAGGTCCCGCTAATTCTCTTGTGTGCTCGCCTTTACCTCCCACCCTTCCATTCCACCCAATATTATCTTACCATCAATGACTTTAGAAGGGGCATGCTTTGGCACAGAGAAGGAAAACATGACGTATATATATGGCAGCTGTAGCTACGCTGAGGGGGGAGCCAGCCCACAATAAAAACAACCCGGCTGAGGTCTGTTCGTAATCCCAGATTCCTCTGCACATACACTACTCTTGGCTGGATGGAGGGATAGAGGGGTGGAGGAACTGAGAGCTGGATGGGATGAAGGATGGGTGGGGAGCATGCTGGAGCTGGGGGACTTGTGTGACATAGAAGGAAAGCTGTGGAAGAGAAGATCTGGAGTGATATACTGTGGGGGTACAGGGGCCAATGGGTGGAAAATATGAAGGGTCAGGTCACCCAGATTACAAATAAAACATTTTTATTCACTTACTTCTGGTATCCGGCCAGATAGATTGCATTGGTTTTATTTGTTCCACCACAAACCTCAATATAACAGAGTTTATTGGAGTTCCATTGAAAAATGTTTGCAACAAGGTCGCTCCATAATACAGTATAAAGGCCTGGTTGTGAACAGACAAAAAGATGTTGCTGTTGCTTTTTGAAATGCTGCGAGCAGCACAAAGCAAATTCCATTCATCGGGGCATTTTAGTTTAGTTTATTTTGAACATGTTAAAAAAAGAAGAAGAAAATAAATAAGATCATGTACATTTCAGTACAGGCAAGAAAACCAACAAAGACAAAATCCTCAGCAAACATATCTTTCAAAAATATAGTAAATGATTCAAATAAGGAAAAAGAAAGAAAATATAAGGGCATTGCTAGAGATTCATATATCAGCAAAAAAAACCTGGGCAAACAAAATGTGCATGGCAAGATGCTATTAGGGGAAAGTGAGAAAATAAAGATTTCTTTGCGTGTCATTTTTGTAAACCAACTCTTTAAGTTTGACAGACAGGAGAGCCTGAGGAGTAAATAAACGTAGAGCAGACAAAAGAGACGTGAACTCAATATTCTCACACGGGTGGAGTCTGTTGGTGTGTAAAATATCTTGGCTTTCACCTCACAGAGTTCAAGTTCACATAGGTTACAAATAACAGAGATGTCTCAGTGTACATACATACAGCAATGCTCACGTCCACTAGGATTTACGCCTCTTAAATTTGCACCGCGCAGCAGTTGTTGCGGTCTCAGATTGTAGATGATCACATTTAACCCAATATATGTTTCTTTGGTGTGTGCTTTTTGTTAAGGCTTTACAGTTGTGGCATATTGTGACAACAGGACAGTTCTCAATGTAGGAAATATTTTCCTTGTAGGGTGCAGAAGGGGACAGGGCAGGGGAGGAATGCACATGGGGCTCGATCTTGTGATGAAAGAAGGGCGCGAGTGGATAGGAAATAAACAAGTCACACCGTCACATGCAGTGCACGGCGACAGATAATGAATTAGAAATACGTATATGACCATGATGATGGATGGTGTGTAGATTCTGGACTGTAATGGTGAAATTACGAACATGTCCTGTGGCATTTAGAAAAGGCAGCTGGTGGATGTTTTCGCTGCCCCACCCAAACTGTGAAAGACAAAACAGTGTGAAGTGATGTCATTACTACCGCTTATGCAAACCAGCTGTGTGACCTTATGGGCTACATGGGATTTAAATTCAATGTGTGATAGAGCACAGATGTATGTGGGTGCATGTGCACATGTTTCTGTAGTTCAAAAACCCCATTGCTCTTCCCACTCACTCTTACAGGCTGAAAACATGACAATTCCTTAAAAAAAGATATTCATCCTTTGTTTTTTTTTGTTTTTTTATATTTAATCCAATTATTAACTACAGGGTGCTAGTAGAATGAAACAGTCACATTGGAATGTTAGCAATGAAAAGATACAAAATGGATCAAAAAGGTGAAATCAATGCAAAGCATCCCATTTATATAGCAGAATATTTTTTGCTTTGTTCCAGGTCGACTACGGGATATTGCAGTTTCCTTTTTAATTCGATCTCAGGTATGTCAGTAAAAAAAAAGAAAAAGAAAAAGAAAATATGCTTTTACAGGATAAAAACAAAATCACAGATTTGGGGTGCCACAGAAATACATATTTTAGTACACCATAAGATATGAAAAGAAATTCTTTGGCACATAAAAAGGTGTTGGTACACAAAATAAAAACAGGACAAAGTAAGTCATCATACTATACACACTGCACAATAGAATACGGATAAAAAAAATAGCATACACAGAATATTAAAAAGAGAGTAACACTGATAAAGATGGATGGTTTTCAGCAGTGACTATACATCCACTGTAAAGAGGCCTGTTGGCTTTGGGATTGATTTCAATACAGTTTGCAGTGATAGATTGGAGAATTCCTTGCGGATACCCCTTTTCAAGAAAATGGTGTGATTAAAAAAAAAAAAAAAAAAAAAAAAAAAAAAACACGTTAGTACTTTGTCCTCCTCACCATGGGTAATCTCGGTGGACCAACTCATTTTACAAAATTGTACACTGGCTAATGTCTCATGCACATTTCGGACTCCTCATTCACTCACATACTTGATCAATATCAACCACTTGTTATCAACATACATACATACATACAGTAAGCAAAGGAAGCTTGGAGGCATGTATGGATATACGTACAGCCGATTACACACACACACACACACACACACACACACACAAGCAGCACACACATTCGCACGCTGATCAATAACTCAATAACACAAACAAGATGAGAGCCCAATGGATTTTCTCTCTGAGTTTGTATACAGATTTAAAAGGCAGAGTGATTTATTTCCTCTCTGTCTGCCACGGCTTTACAATAAACTAAGGAACAATTTCATTGATGTGCTTATGCTGGATTTACTAGTGGCGGGTTGCTTGGAGCTTTGAACCTGATGACATGCAGAGACCCTTGCTGTGTGTTGACAACATATGGCTGTGACTCCAGAGGCTGCAGTCATCATGGGTTTGTGATTAATGCTAAAATACACTCTGTTCCCACCCAGAGCTGCCCATCTCCTGTCTCTCGTCTCCAGCCTGACTGCCGTCAACAACTCAGGGACCGAGCCTTTGTCATCACCAACGTCACCGCCATAATCGTCAGACTAGTTTTCCTGATGTTTATTGCGGCACATAGCCAAAGAGAATGAAGCAAGGGGACTATAACAAGAGGAGCGTTGATGTAGGAAATAGTTCTAGTCCCTGATGTCCACTTTGCTGTGGACTCTCTGTGGTTAGGAGGCAGGAGTGGATGCAGAAGGTGGGGGCGGGGTGCGTTTGCATATGTGTGTGTGTGTGTGTGTGTGTGTTTGTGGGGGTAGTTCCTGGGCTGCAATTACGTGTGGACTATTTTACAGCTCGGTGTCGGCTGTCTTGGTGGTGGAGTGGCCGTTGGTGGGAGGAGGAGGCTGGGTCTTGGCTTCCTCCGGGGACTCTCCGTTTACGCTGGGTTTCTCCGGAGTTTCCGGAGTTTCCGGAGGGGGGTTGAGGGGGGCCACAGATACAAGAGTGTTCCCCTGGTTTTCCTGATCTGCTGGATAGGCCTCTTCCGCCTGCAAATGCAGCACAAATAAACAACTCATCATGGGACGGCTAGATAGAACATTTCAACAACAGCTGGGTGTCAGGGTACTTATTGCTTGAAGGAAGAGTGCACACTCTGCAGCTGCCCCCTCTTTTCTATGAACGTGTACACTGGACTTATAGCGCTGTATAAGTATAGTTATAAGCACTCATGAAAATTCAAAAATGTTTTTTAACAATAACCATAACACATTATAATGCATTGTATAATGACTTCTAAGGTCAAGTTCTATTATACTTTATAATTGCTGGTCACTTTTTTTTGAAGCCCATGTCTATAATGCACTATAAACATACTTACAATGCGCTATCATGTTGCGTATTGTGTTACAGGTTAACTGTGCTGATGTGTTATGCAGGGATAAAAAAAATAAATAAAAAAAATGAAGCATCTGATTTGATGATCAGACACAGTTCTGTCATGCATATGAAGACAGACAAGTACACAGATCCATCCACTGACCCCCACACCCTTCCACTACCAAAAACACACAAACACATCCTCTAATGTGGTCTCTATTATGTGATCCTGCGAGTAGTACAGAGAAACAGCTGTGTCTGGCTAGTAGATGAAACAGTGAGCTCTGCAGATGAATAAGGCAGCAGAGAGCAGGGTGTGGGTATTTGGATAACGCAAACTCAGTCATTCTCTGCGTATTCCCTCTGATAGCTGGCCAGCAACGTTCCCTAATTAAAACATTGGCAGCAATGGAGTCCAATTGGAAGGAAATAGTGCTGTTGTGATTTCAGATGCAGTAAAAGATGAAACATTGCTTGAGAAGAACGATGCATAGTGTTACTGAATCTCTATTGAGGGATGTCACGGCAAAAACCTGCAAAACACATTTTCAAAAAATGACATATATACGATAAAACACACCTACAGGTCACTGTGCGAAGTCGCTCGGATCAGTGTTAATTAGGAGAAAGAAACTCCTTCATTGCAAATCATTGCAAACCTGATCAAACAAACGTTATGCAGGATCTGCAGCGGGAAAGGCAAAATCTATGCAATGATTTTCTATTTATGGGCTCTGTGCTGAATAATGCACCACTGAAAGGCAACTCCCGTAGAGACTGCATGAACGCGTAAATCAGAAAGCAAGTAAATAAGGTCCACAGTGGAAAAATACAGTGCCCTATATTGTAGATTTATTCAGAAAAATTTGCTTACCAGCCTCACTCCCTTGGTGTCGGACCTGCGTGGGCATTTGAGGTAACCTACAACGATTGCAAGGGCGGCAAGCAGACCAGTGACCAGGATTCCCACAAGGACAGAGGAACCTGATGATGACGGGGTCTCAGTCTTCGTCACACCCAGCTGCAAACAGGTCAAAGAGATAGGTCAAAAGAAGTATGTGTGTGGATTTGAAACCATGCAAAATCAATCGTCTGTTGATGGACACTGTTCTCCCACAATGCAATGCACAAAAGAAATGGAGGAGCTGCTCACAGCTAAAAAAAAATGTAAGTAGCTATAAGAAAACAAAAAGCATTACATCTTAAGAAAGATACTTTATTTTCTTTCCAAAGTTGCCGTAACACGTATTCATAATTTCCTGTTAACATGGTAAAGTATGTTGTTGTTTTTGTATACAAACTACTAAAAAACTGTATACTATGACGAATATTTGGTGCATACTATATAGAATTAGAATGTAGAGCTGGGTGATATGGAGAAAATCAAATATCACGATATTTTTGACCAAATACCATATGGATATTTCGGCAATATTGTCAAGATTACTATTAGTGCTTTCACAAAACACTTACACAATGAAATCTTTGAAAAGTGGGTAAAGGCAAATAATAAAACAGCTAGAACAGTCTAAAAAGTTCAGAAAATGACTTCACTTAACTGTAACGCAGCCATTAAAACCAGGAAAAGACAACACGTGTGTCATATCACGATATTACAATGTCCAAAATTGAAGAGGATGTCTAGTCTCATTTATCGATATCATATTGATATATTGCCCAGCCCTAACCGAAGTATGGATTTAGGACATGGGATACAAGTTAATTTCAGTTACAGGCCTTGCAGTAAAGGAATTGTGGTTATTTTACCTCCACACCATCATACTCAAGCTGGTAGCATCTTAGGTCTCTTACCTTGTCTTTCAAATGTTCACTCTCGAGTGTTCTAGCCAAAGACGCCAACGGAGCTGCAGGGGAAGTGAATATTAGAAATATATCAGTACTTAATTAATCAGGTCTATGTTGTATTTTCTGCAACATAATAGTACAATAATGTATGATAGTCTCACAAATAAATGAAAATTGTGCATGTTCAAGCTATTATATTTTGAAGGACATGTTTAATACCCACCATCGTCACTGGCCACAAGCAGCGTGTTGCTTTCTTGGAAGATTTTTAGATTACACTTTTCCTTGGAGCACCAGCCTGCAGGGTTCTCCATTAAAATGAGTTTAGATGCTTCCTATAAGAAAGGATTTCTGTGTCAGTGCAGTACTAATTCACAATAGCTGTCTTAAAAAACTCAAGAGGATTAATGCAGACTCTAAACTTAGTTTGAACCATTTTCTGCCGCACATTTTATGAAATCATGCCTCTCAAAGTGCATCACATAGTACGATAAAAATAGTATGTATAGTAGTCCACAGTGTATATTTCTGATTGGGGCAAACTTGCAAAAGCCTGAACAAATTTCACATTTTTGGTGTAGCTTCCTACATACCCAGATTATATTACATTGCATCTCTTTTGGATGATCATCGGGGCCAACAATCCAATGTATGTTCCTGAGTTTTCCCCGTTGACCATCAGCGCACATAGGCCTTTGTGTGAGTCATGGAGACAAAATGCAGTTGGATAGAAAATGTGCTGACCACACCTTCTTTATCCCACCTTCAACCCTGAACTATGATATCACCTCATTGCACAACTTTAAGCTTTGCTTTGCGACATGGGAACACGCTTCATTTTCTGTAATGTTTTCTCTCAGTGTTCCCAGAAGACCACTGTGAGCAAAACCTGAATCCTCAGTTAGTTGGGAGTGGGCCTACAGCTGGACTCTGCTGAAACACCCAGATCTTTGAGGCACGGAGGAAGGAACTCTGGAGGGAGGAACTTGAATGGCTAAATCATGGAATGGAACCCATTCTCTTCTCCATATGTCTGTTGTCACTTGTGACCCATTACAACTTCCTGCACCCGTGGCTGGAGTTCAGATGAGTTGCAATTGGTTTGCATTTACACACACAGACACACACAGACACACACACACACACACACACACACACACACACACACAGACACACAGACACACAGACACACAGACACACAGACACACACACACACACACACACACACACACACACACACACACACACACACACACACACACACACACACACACACACACACACACACACACATTCATGTGATACTGAAATAATGTGTGAAGAGAGGAGTTAAATACTGCCTTATTTTGTGACCGATTATGACTTTGGGATTTAGAGAGTTTTGAAAAAGACCTTTCTTATTTTCAACTAATTCAGAGCGTCATAGCTTTATTAAATTAGTTCCATTGATACAGGCTGTTCCTTTATCAAGGTCTTTCATGCCATTCACGCAATCCTGTTTTTTTCTAAATACATTTTAAATTAATCATCAGCTGGCTAAGGCTTCTGGCACTGTAGTCAATGTTTAGTTTCAGGTTGAGTTAGACATATGACTTCTGCAGATGGCCCTGGCTCTGTGGATGACATAATGATGACCCAGATAGAGGCTAACTTAAGTATGCGGAATGGGATCTGACCTGCTGCCTCGGCTAGGTGCACCTGGACTGGCATACTGTACAATGTAACAATGACTTGTATTTTATACATTATGTGTTTCATGTGCTTTGAGGCATTATCTAACCACTGCGCACACAATTAGGAGTTAACAGTGAAAGGTAAAACTGTACACGGATCCAAATATATATATATTTAGATATATCTCACCCATTCCTGAAAAAACATCTCTATGTGTATTATTAAAGGCTCTAAAAAAATAAAAACAGAGAAAGAAGCCACACCCTTGCTATTCTTCCTCCCTTTTTCTTAAGGACCTCAGAGCAAGAGAAGAAACATTAGCCCTCCTCTTCATTTGTCTCCCTCCAGGAACACAGTCTCAAGATTTCCAACGCCTGAGGAATGTCTGCGAAAAGATCTGCCTTTATCAGAGCCATATTTTCAACTGTAGCCCTTCAAAACACATTCATCTTCTTCCTTTAAGTGGAGTAAGCCACTTCCTCTACGCCCAAGGTGTAGGGGGCCAGATAAGCTTTTGGTAAAAGGAACGTGCCACTAGAAGGTAACCGGGCTCAGCTCTCTTCTCTCGTTTCACGGTGGTCTTAAATGTCGCGTGCCAAAATCTCAGCTGTTGCCACCAATTCCCGGGCCGTGACACTTGTATGTGAGTGATTGTGTTTGCTTTGTTTGTCTTTATTTGTAGTATGATTGGTGTGGTCTGTCTATTCTGCGTGTGTGCGTCTCCCCTTATCTCTCCCCTGGCAGCCGGTTTGGGGCGTGCCTGGCCTGGGCCTTCCACACACCTGACGCTGATCCAATCACCACACCCGAACCTCATCCGCTCTTCGAAAGCGGTACTTCAGGAACAGCCAGACACCCACTCCCCGCTGGATCGTTACGAAGTACTGCGTAAGTTTAAACAGCTACCAGTATAGCGTTAGTTCTCAATTTCTTGCCTGTGCTGTTAGCCTGCAACAATCCACGACGTTCCACTTCCGGGATTGCTCCGGTGCCGAAGGAAATTCCGCCGGCTGCATGTATTTTTGCCGATGTCCGTTTCCTTCCTCTTTCTTTGTGTTGGAATTTAAAACTCCGGTGGATTTCTGAGGACTATGGTTAACTGCTCCTCAGATCTCTGCAGGGTAAATCCAGACAGCTAGCTAGACTATCTGTCCAATCTGAGTTTTCTGTTGCACGACTAAAACAACTTTTGAACATTCACATGTTCCACCAAAACAAGTTCCTTCCCGAGGCTACTTTGCAGCTGCTCCGTGCGTAGCTTAGCGCCGCCTACAACAAATGTGATTGGTTTAAAGAAATGCCAATAAACCAGAGCGCATTCCTATCCCATCCCAGAATGGACTAGCCAGACCCTCCTTCACAGCGATGCGGAGGAGGGTCTGCTAATGCAAGATTAGCCTGCAACTGACTATTGATCTCCCTGGCATAGTAAAGGATTCTCTGATCTCGGTTCTGATCTCAGTCCTGGAGACCCCGTCGCCTCCCGTTCGGATCAAGACCCACACTCAAGTCCACCAGCCAGCTGCTCTCAGTTCCGGAACCCACCTGGACTACTTCCTCCCCTGGTCTGAAAATAAACTGCTCGACTCACTCTCCTGGTCCGATCTGCATTTGGGTTTTACTACAGCAAACCTGACAGTTGTTGGTAGCTCGATTCTGCCTGTTGTTGTCAGGGAGTAGAGGAGGGCTTTTGGTACAAGCTGAATGACATAAAAGGGATAGGATGTAGATTTACCGTCATACTGACTTGTTATTTCTATGGTATTTCTTAGTGTGTGTGTATAAGGGCATTAGGGTCCGTTTTAGTCTTATTATTGACTGTACTGGTATTATTATTAGGTTGGTTTTTATAGATGTCTGTGTTCATTTATCTGGATTGTATTTCACTAGCACTTTATGAGGGAATGGCTGGCACCTTAATGATGGATTATAGGACCATAAATACTTAAAATGATGCAATTTATGTATTCCATTTGCTTATTTTCAGTGCTCCTCTTAATGTGGATTTCCTTTTGTTGTCTTTTGTTGTGCTTTGTGTCTGATTGCAGATTGGCCCTCGGGGACAATATCAATAAAGTTGAAAGTTGAAAAACCATCAAATGACACCGGTCATGAACATGCAGAAGCCTTTCTTAATGTTTCTGAATGTTGTCATTTAGTGTCATTCGGTAAATGATGAAACTTTGGATGCTAAGTTAGCACTGTCTGAGATGTTTGTGTTACAACAACTTGACATTAAGCAATACAATATGACCTGTTATAAATACGTCATAGCATTGAATATTGACCCAAATATCTATATAAAGAGATAAATTCATACTCACACAATCATTTGTTGCCAACTCAACCTTGACAGCATTACTTTCTGGAACGTCCTCTTTTCCAACGCACATCACATCAGGCTGTGTGGACACAGGAAGCCAGGTCACAGAGACATTGGAGGTCAGGAGAAGACAGCACACTTTACAAATATGGTTGCAACCACAACATCAGTCTTTATCAAAACAATCTTCCTTTAAAACAAAAGTGGTATATTTTACAACAATGTCTGTGAATGTGAAATTGTTAAGTTTCATTTTATACTGATGCCAATACTAACTCCAGATGTTGAAAAGTCCAAAAGTAGAGAAGCACCAGGAACATGGTACTCACCACCACAGTGTGGGGGACTTCCGTGACGACAGCAGTGGTCTCTAAGCCGCCGAGTACAATGTTTACAATGGTTGCTTGGATTGGCTCATTTACAGAGGCAGCGGGATTAGCAGATTCTCCAACAGTGGTAGAAACACCTACACTTGGGGCATCAGTTGCAGCAGGTGGATCTGCAGCATGTGAAGTTGGAGCTGTAGAATCTGGAGTTGTGGCATCTGAAGCTGCAGCATTTGGAGCTGTAGTGGCCATCACTAAGAACACAATCCAAGGACAATGCTTTTATACACAGGCACACAGTGGATGTATCAAGGTTTGTCACTTGTCGTGTCACTACGGCATTATAGGCTCTCTCATGGTCAATACGTGTCATTTCCACGCTTCCCATTCATTGTCTATGTAAGCAGCGCCGGGCGCCGGGCAATGCATTTTGGTAGCGCTGTGGCGACTTTCGAAAAGTTGGGGTGTTGCCCGCTCCTCATCTGCATAAAGTTGAGGTCCAGGCTACTTAATGCAAGTCAGGGGCAAGTCTAGCTCAACTCACCGCCTCTTAAAAACTCCCAAAAATCTTTTATACTGACTGTTGATTTAAAATGAAAACAGAATTAGCAATCTATATAGTTTATTTCTTGCATAAAATGCTTTCAGAAACACATTTCCGTGCAAAAGTTGGGCCCGTTTTGAAATCTGGGAGCAGACAGCCCACGAGTGAAGCGTTTGTCCATTCAGGTAAAGCCATCACAGTTCAAGGAGGGTGTAGCCTGTTTTCTTTGCTTGTCAGTGTTCATTGAAGAGAAATTGATAACTGCTAGTGGCAAGCCCACCGAGCGTCTAACTAATGGGTTGAAAGTAGGGCGATCCCTGCTGTCAAAAAAGGAGTTAACAGGGAAAGGTAAAACTGTACTTAGATGGCTCTAAAATGCCACAGTGGACACATACCATTAGAAGTGGACATCGAGCGATATAACTTAAGAAAATGTGAACTCTGGAATAACTTCTCAAAAGTCCTGCTAAACTTGCCCTGACCCCATGATGACTTAAAGTCTCATTGCACGTTTATCAAGGCTCCTACCTGCACTGGCATCTGCAGCAGGTGTAGCTGTGGGATCTGTTGCTGCATCGTCCTGACACATCACATCATCTGCAAGAAAAGGAGGGCAAGTGAGACACAGGGAAAGAGACAACAACTTAAACACATTGACTTTCATCAGATGAATCAATGCTCTTTGATGCCTGGTTTAACATCATTATCCAGGTAATAAGCAGATACAGATTGCATGATTATAACAGGCAATTTTAGCCTTTGCTACATTTAGTTAATCTTGTGGTGCCAGTCTGTCACATTGGGGGCCCACCATCAGACAAAATTGAGACATCTGTGGCTTGCTGGATTACTTTGATACGGAAGAAAACGTAAAAAGCTGACGATTCTTAGGTAAAACCTGGAGTAAGTAGCGTCTTTATCTGGGATTTGTCTGTATGTTGAGGTTGTACTGAGTTATGACTTTGATAAGGAGTTCTGTCCTTAATGGCCTATCTAAGCGGTCACAGCCTCTACTTCAGCTCCAAGTGCTGGGCCTGTTGGTATGGGCCAAATCAGCAGAACCAGCAGTGTTGTGTCAAAATCTGTTACCTTTTCGATATGCATTTCCCCTTACCTTAACTTCCACCCAACCTTATCCCCAACCCCCAACCAGGCTTCTTCTGAGATGCTTAACCACACCTCAACATTACCCTAAACCCAACCAATTATCTCTGCTACACCAAACCATAAGCCACCTAAATCCTAAACCTGATAGCGGAGTGGGGCATTTTGGGAGATTACATTTTAGGAAGGGGCCTCTCTCTGTTGTAGTGATTTGATGATGTTTCGTACCATAAAAAAGGTTAAATCTGGAACTCTAGATCATAATTATCATCTCACGTATACGACTGTTCGGATGTAAAGATGCTTGGTATCTTGGGATGAAATTTGTAAAGCACAAGCTTAGTGGAATGCAGTGTTCGAATTACATGGGAGCCAGAGGGAGCCGAGGACTGGCTCCCATGAAAGCACCAAAGTCAAAAATCTGAAGGGGTCTCTCATATCTGAAGGTGTCTGGCATTGTAATTTAATCTAAAAAGTATAATAGGGTAAATCCTGTATAGTGCATACACTTGTAGCTGTTATGCATCTTTGTAAGTCATTGTAAGTCGCAAGCGCACGACCCCCCCAACCCATGGAAAAAAAGTGGGCTCCCCCAAAGGCCACGGTATAGTTCGAACACTGGTGGAATGTTAGTTATGTTAGTGTGAATGAGGTCAGGGCAGAGGGTTGGTTTGAACAGCTTGACCTGGTAAGGAGAACTTAATGCCCAACCCAAAGATGCCAAACCAATTTGGCATGTGTTCTCAGGGGCTCTTACTAATTAGTAGTAACATATGGACCAATGCTTACTGTCTGCAGCCTATGCAAATAAACAGTTCAGTCAGAAGTCATGACCTCCTGACTACACATCCAACCCCTGGGAGAGATCCTGTTTCTGTAATAATCTTGGGATTAGGTTGGGTGGTGCTAAAACCTTTACTGACATAGGAAGGTTAAGAAAAGTAGGAAAGCATTTCCCAAGTTCATGTGAGGGATTTTTAAGGTAATTGAAAAAATGGCTTCCCTAGGTTGAATTACCTTTTGACGTCTGAAGTCCAATGTTAGATTAATATTTAAGACGTGTAAATATCCTTAACAATATGTTGATTTATATGTACAGATAACGGCAACGTCTCTCTTTTGAACAATCAACTACTGTTGATAGCGATCTTGATAATGTTCAGGAAAACATGA